>NC_133617.1:180387816-180680316 GCF_048593235.1 Sminthopsis crassicaudata | reverse complement strand
CTTACTGAAAAGCTGCTGTTCTTCATTTGATTTTGTGTATAGTAATCTGATGATAGTATTTCACTATTTGCTGTAAAGAATTGTAATTTATATTCTATTTCAGTCATATTGTATTTAATTCATACAGATTTTTTGTGTTTTAGAATACAGACTATAATTCAAATTTTACAGAGATAATTGTTTGTTTTTAATAACATCAAAAATACAGTGTGAGGACATATTGTGGTTTAATGTGTTTGTTGATAAACATTCTTTTCCTGTTACAGTTCATTTCTGTATTATTCTTGCTACCTGTCATTGGTGCTTCAACTCCTTTGAAGGAATTTTTAAATTCCTTAAGGGAAAAAGGGCTTTACCACTAATTATAGGTGCTGATGGTAATCTAATTAGATATGTGTATGCTACTGAAGTTTGAAAGGCAAGCAACATTTTTACCTTTTTCATATGCATGAAACATGAAATGGATAAACATTATTTCTATCAAAATTTTCATCTGAAGAACATTTTATCCCAAAATTTCAGTTGAAAGTATTTTCAGCAGCTCAGAATAGTCCATTTTTCTAAAGTAATAGACAATTATACTTTGTTTTTCCTGTTTAGAAATGTATGTTTGGGAAAAGCCTCCAAGAAAAATTATGTAGAGAAAATTCAGATGAGGATACACAGATACTATATAAGATACAAAGTGATCAAAGGGTCCACTAATCAAATAAACTATTTTAATGAGTATACCTACTTAAGTACAAATCAAATAGTTCATCCCTAATCTAAACTTGTTTTGAGACTTACAGTATTGCAGATCATTGATATTATCGCTTGAAATCATAGTGAATAAACAACATGTTTCATTCTGTATTTGATTTATAAATAGAATGGCACTGATGGGCTTAATCATTTGTTTCTAGACTAGTCTGTCTTGCTTTGTATTTGTTTTCCATTACTCTGGCCCATGCACTATCATAATGGTGATGAGGAAGAATACAGTACAAAGATTTCAGAATGTGACTCTCCTCCTTCAGAACAATGTGAACAGACTATTTATAGTCTACCAAGAAGTCCAGAGAATGTCTTAATCAAATAATAGTGTTGCTTTCCCAAACTTTTTAATAGTAAGCTTTCTGTTATAGGGGAAAAAAGGTTTATTTTCACAATCAAAGCAAAAATTCAAAAAAAGTGTCCTTCATGACACTTTGCCTTCAGGTTCCTTATCTGTAAAAGGGGATAAGGAGATTGCTTCCTCCCTCTATTATAAGAAAAGCACATTGTAAACCACAAAACTTCTCAGAAATATGATTTAGAATCTTGGCTTTCTATAGCACTAGTTTATGATTTATTACAGATAGGTATTTGTGTATATACATACATATATATGTGTGTGTGTGTGTGTACGTGTACGTGTATGTATGAACATACACGTACACACACACACTGAATTTTTGATTGCTTCTCTACCTAACAATTGATTACTTCTCTGCAATTTTTGGTCTTAAGAGAGTTGCCTAGGAAACTGAAAGATTTAAGTAGTTTGTCTAGGGCATCAGTAGCTGGACTTGATGGAAGTCAGTTCTTTATTCATAATGACTCACTGCCTTTCCATCTGCTTCACAGATGATAGCTTGATAAATAGAAAAAATGAAGGAAAAAAGAAAGGGAGGAAAGGAGGGATAAATGATAGAGAAACACACATATATAGACATAAATACATATACAAAAATTTCATATCAAATATATGAGATAATGATTTTAAATTTTAAAGCTTCATCAATCAATAATCATTTATTGAGCACATACTACATTCAAGTTATTGTGCTAAGTGCTACATCTAAAGAAGCCTTCTAGTCTCTTTAAATACTAAATGCTATGCAACATCCCCAAACTTGCACAACCAGCAAAAGAAAGAGATGAATTTGAATAAAAAAATTTCCTTTTTCCTAGAAAAAAAAAAAAAAGGCACACTATTAGAAGAAGATGTGAAAAGCTTCCAGAATCAACTCTGGCTTGCACTGCTAAAGCAATATTAATTCTAGTTGTTGTTGTTTTCAAGTAATGTTGGACCTGCCCTACCAATATTTTCCTTTAAAGTGTATCTGTAATAAACATTTGAATTAAGTTTCTCTCATATTCTAGTAGAAGAGATAATGTGCCACAAGGCCTTAGGGATTATTCAGGAATGATATATGGATACAATAGCCTTCTGCTAATTTTAGTTTAAAGTAAAATATAAAATGTGAAAAAGGGAACTGGGGAAGATAACAAATAGTTATTAATCAGTCAATAAACATTTATGAAGGGCATACTATGTGCCAATCACTATGCTAAAGTACTGGGGATTCAAAAAGAGGCAAAAGATAGTTCCTGCCCTCAAGGAGCTCACAATCTAAAGGAAAAGGCAACAAGTTTTATGTATCATATATTGTGTGTGTAAAAACACACACACATACACTACACAGAGGAAGTGATTGAGAAACGGAGACACTTTGTTTTATAAGATGGATTGGGAAAGAATTCTTGTAAAAGATGTGATTTAAAGGAAGCCAGGAAGTAGAAATGAAGAGGAAAAGCATTTTAGGTGTAGAGGACAGTCAGAGAAAATGTCCCAATCTGAGAGATATACTACATCTTTTTTCTAAAACATCAAGGAAGTCAGTATCAGTAGATAAAGAATATGAGACAGGGAGTAAGGTGTAACAAGACTGGAAAGATAGGAGGGGGCAAAACATAAAGGACTTTAAATAACTATTAAGCACATACTATGTGCCAGATACCGGGATAAATGCTTTACAAATATTTGATCCTGACAACAACTCTGGAAAGTGCTATTACTATCATCCTTATTTTACACTTGAAGAAACTGAAAGAGAAAGAGGCTAAGTGATTTTCCTAAAGTCACCTAGCTAGCATACACACTAGAATATACCAGTAAGTGTTTGTTCATAGATTTAAACTGAGATCTTCCGGACTGTAGGCCCAGGACTCTATCCATTGCACCACATAGATTTCTGTCTGTAGGCAACTTTCAGAAAGAAACCAGAGAAGAGCTTAGGGGGAAAAAAATTCCTAAAGTCCTATTTGATCTATTCCTCAGCTGCTCAAAAAGGAGGATGAGAGTGGGAGAGTAAATTTGAGCTCCACTTGGTGGTGATTGTTCCCTATTATATGTTACTTGAAATAATCAAATATCTTGATTTCTTTATTTCTTTTAAGTCGATTAAGAAGCAATATTGTATTTATGGATGGTTAATTGGTTTGTTTTAAGTTAGGGTTTTTTTGGAAGATAATTTTGTTCTTTTACTTCCTACAAATAGACCTAATATCTAAAAACAGAGAGCAACTAAGAAGATATTTGGATTCTTACTCCATATAATCTGAAATGGCTTGGCAGCCACTGCCATGTTAAAATTTACAATAGGTTTTCTCAGTGGCAAAATATCTCAAAGTCTTTTTGGGACAATATTGACAAGCTATTTAATAGAATAATGATTGCCCCAAAGAGCATAATTTTTTTTCCTTGAGGCTGGGATTAAGTGACTTGCCCAGGATCACACAGCTAGGAAGTGTCTGAGACCAGATTTGAACTCTGGTTCTCTTGAATTCAAGGCTGATTCTCTATCCACTGCACCACTTAGCTGCTCCCCCAAAGAGCATAAATTAAGGTTAGAAACCAAAGAATGTGGAAGGACAAAAGGTAAATTTAGAAGAAAATAAGAGGAACTAAGTGGTAGCATAAAACCACTTGGCTGTTTCCATAAAACCTAAATGCTTTAAACTAAAATACTTGATTTTTTAATATGTATACCTAATTTTAAATTATTACTTATGTTATTTTTTAACTTGAGTTTTGAAAATCCTTGCCAGGATAAAAACTAAATAACTTTTTAGTTTATTTATGGTCTGTCTACCAAGAAGTTCAGAGAATGTCTTAATCAAATAGTACTGCTTTTCCCAAACCTTTTAATAGTAAGCTTTCTGTCATAGGGGAAAAAAAGGTATGTTTTTCACAATCAAAGCTAAAATTCAAAAACTTAGGCAAGCAAGGCATTTGCTGAGAACAGTGTTTCATTTCAAATGGAAGGAACCCTTTGCTTCTGAAGATATATCACTAATCTTGCATTTTCAGTTTTTTTCTCAAGCCTGCTAATAAGTTACATATATCTTAATTACATTTTCTTATCTATTATCCCTTGCAACAAATGATAATGCATTTTTGAGAAGTTTAGCTGGAGTTAGGACTTGTGGCAAAATAATGTTAATAGAGAAGGATTGCATTTTACCTAAACACTCTACTCCATACTCTCTAACACATAGTAGGAGCTTAATAAAGTTGAATTGAACTGAAGCTAACTGAATTTAATCAAACTTACTTATGGCCCTACATTTGTTAGTAAATTCATTTATATAGTTAGGTTTCAAAGAAAGTTAACAATCCGAAGAGTAATTGACAAATTGTAGTTGGTAGTAATTCAGGAACACTGATCTTATGACATAGTTGAAAATTAAATTGCCTCAGTATACCCAGCTGAGACAAATTATTTAAAATGAAATTATATTTTTATTTAGCCTATTCTCAAATTTTTTTTTTTTGAAAACTTGGTATACATTGATGCCATCTCCTTTGTACATAAGTGACACAATGAATAGAGCCCCTGGCCTGGTGATAGTAAGATCTGCATTTAAATCTGGCCAATCCTGATAAATTAGACCTGAATAAATCACTTAATCTTTCTCTGATTACCTCACCTGTAATATGGGGATTAATAATAAAAGCACCTACTTCCCAAAGTGGTTGTGAGGATCAAACAAGATATTTGCAAAGTGCTTAGCACAGGGCCTAACACACAGCAAACACTTAATACTTGTTCTCTTTACTCCCCTCCCTTTAGTATAAGGTGAAAGGAAATTTATCATACCAAAAAAAATGGAAACATATGTTAATTTACTAGACAGAAACCCCTACCTAAATTATTAGCCTTGTAAATAAAAATGTAAATTTTTGGCTTTTATTGTTAAAAGCTGTATTTCTAGTTGTGACATAGATATAAATATATGGGGAAATAAGAAAAAAGCCTAGGTTCTAGATGTTCTAAAAAATGAATTGTTTTAAGTATAACTTTTTAAAAAGAACAGGCAAATTAAGGAGCTAAAAATGGAAGAGGTAAAAAAGTAGAAAATAAGAGAAAATAATTAAAAGGATATCAACATGTTAACTGAATGGAAAGAAAAAAGTATTCTAGAATAGTATCAATTTCTGTACAGCAGAATAACATCATAAAAGTTGAAATTAGCCTCTCATTAGTGAAAACAGAATGCAGTAATACTCTTTTTTTTACTCCTTTGAAGGAATTCACTACTTGAGAGAATTTAAAGTAGCTCCTCACACAAAAAAAAAAAATTATCAAAGATCTTTAATTTAGAAGGTAATATATGGATATGGTGTTGTTTTTTTGGTCCTCAAATCATAGAATAGCCTTGAATTTAAAATCAGAGGGGTAAAGATCAAAGCAAATAGAGAAGGAGCATAACTCTTAATACACTTTGTTTCAAGAACTTTGTTGTTGTTTAGTCAGATCTGGCTCTTCATGACCCTATTTGGGGTTTTCTTGGCAAAGATACCAGAGTAGTTTAATTTAGCATATCACAACTATGGGCTGACATTTAAATGGCTTTGGATATTTGCCCCACTCTTCAGTCCCTTTAGATGTTCCTTCAGTAGAGTTCTTAAATGATCCTGGTCCAAAATTATATCTAAAATCAACCCGAATATTGGCAGCTTATTATATTGCTCAGACTCTGTATATTTTATGATACAGTCTTAAGGTCATGTAACATTGAATCATTATCATCCTATCCCTATTAAAAAAGGGAAATGAGGATTTCTAGTTTTGTGAAATGAACCATAGAGCTGCCAGATTGTGAAAGAAAATACCCAATAGAGTGGGGAAGGAGGATTGGTCAAAATAATCGGTTTCATATATAATGTTTTTTGCTTCTACTATGTATATAGCAACATCTATTTTAATAAGTTCAGGTTTTTTTTTTTTTTTAAGTCAATCTCTTTGTCCTGGTTTGAATGTCAACTGATTTCTGAGGAAATCTCTTAGTATAAGTTGGAAATACCTAAAATTCAAGGTTGGAAGGTTCAGGGCCAACACATTTTCCTCCCCCATCCCCTAACAAAATTATACTGATCCAGTTTAACAACAGTTTACTACATTTATCTTCAAGGCAGAGTTCTTCAAGACCTTGAGCATATTCACTTCAAATCCTACTTGCTGATTTTGTGTTGTCATTCAGTTGTGTCTGACTTTGTAACTCCATTTGGGATGTTTTGGTTTGGTTTTGGTTTTGGCAGAGATACTGGAGTGGTTTGCCATTTCCTTCTCCAGCTTGTTCTATACCTGAGGAACTGAGGCAAACTGGGTTATGTGACTTGCCGTGGGTCATATGGCAAGTAACTGTGTGAGGCCAGATTTGAACTTGAGAAGATGAGTCTTTCTTACTCCTGTCCCAGTTCTCTATCCACTGTGTGACCTAGCTGCCCACTTGTTGAATGGCCACAGCTTAATTACTAATCTCCAGCAGCAATGTGGAAAGCCACTCATTAAAGGGCTTTTCTCATCAGAGATAGTGCCAGAAGCATGGAGGCCACACAAACTTCACCTGCAACTAACAAATATATAGGGAGTTTATATTAAAAGAAAAGTTTTCAGGTTAGATCACAATTGCTGAGACCCCTCAAATAGAAAAAAAATTCCCAATAGCTATCCGTACTTTGATACTGGAAACACTCAACAAAGACCACAGATGCCTGTGGATAAATTGGCTTCAGGAAGGGAAACTTTCTCTTGAAACTTCTATCAGCCTGGATCCTTTTCTCCATGATTCCCATAGAAGCAAAGACTATTTCAATCTTCTCACATCTCTCCCTTTACTTCAATCTCACTAATGCAAATTCTCAGATTCTTTTCTTCCCTAATCCTGAGATGATAACTTTTCCTTTTATACAAAGCACTTATGATATCTTATATAAAGACTTTGAACAGGTCTTATTCACACTCAGTTATTATTGTTTGATTCAATTTTTCTTTAAAATTTTTTTCTTGTTATTTTTATTTCTCCATATCAATTTATACAGATGTTCACATTTTCTCCAAAATTCTCATATTCATTACAACTAATAACATTCAGTCATATTTACATGACAATGTTTTCAGTCATCATTTTCCAGTCAATGGATACTCAATCCTCCCCTTCCCTCCCCCCCATCCCCGTCACCGCCACACCCAGCAATTACTTTGCTATTACAAAAAGTGTAGCTTAAATATATTATTTTCTGTTGAACTCTTCTTTCTGGATTTTGTTGAAACCTCTTTAGGACATATGTAATCAGTAATGAGATCACTACAACAAAAGACATAAATAATTTAGTCATTCTAAATTCTCTCCCAGAATAGAAATTGACAATTCTATTGACAATGTATCAGTATTCACAAATCATTTCCAATTTTTTACCATCTTTACCAATATGGGGAGTGTTAGGTGAAACATTTAAATAGTTTTAATTTGCACTTTTTAAAAACTATTTGGAGCATTTTTTTAATGTCATTGATAGTTTGCAATTCTGTGAAAGCTATTAGAAAATGAAACCCTAATTTGATACTAACACTTAAAGAGAGAGATTATTTCTTTGACTTTCTACACTCCCACAATGGATAGAATATTGCACTACATATAGAAGGTACTCAAATTTATTTTTAATTGACTGACTCAAAACATGAAGAAACTTAGGAAATTTTGTGTCTCAATGATTTTTTTTGGCATTTTTTAAATTAAAGCTTTTTAATTTTCAAAAGATATGCATAGATAATTTTTCAACATTAACCCTTGCTAAACCTTATGCTCCAATTTTCCTCCCTTCTCTCCATTCCCTCCCCAAATAGCAATTAATCTCAATTTTTCTTTTTTAAAAAGTATTTGCCCTTAGTCTAAGTATCTCAGACAAATGGGACGGTGTAAGAAGGAAGAAAAAAATCATTGCATTGGAGTGCCTCAGAGATCAGTTTTTGTCCTGTGCTGTTTAACATTTATTGATGACTTGGACAAAAACAACAATGTTACATTTATCAGATTTGCAGAAGACATGAATACGGAAGGGATAGCTAATTCGATAACAGATGGCAGAAGAGGGATCTAAAGAGATTTTGACATCCCTGAATATTGGGCAGAATCAAATAAGGTACATCTTAATATCATTAATAAATCACATAGTTAGATTTTTAAAAACTCAACTTCCCAATTATAGAATGAGGACTGCATGGTTAAACAGTGGTTTGAAAATGATCCAGGGATGTGACCCTAAGTGAGTCCCTTAACTTTTCAGTGTCCTAGTAAGATAATACATTACTTTCCTTATTGGGAACTCCTTATAATATCAGAAATCCAGTTTAAATTTAAAATTTAGGGGATTCAGTGATTCATGAGTTTAATAGGGAGTCAATACAATAGTATAATAGGTCAACCATGTCATCTTAAGCTGTATTAACAGAGGCATAGCTTCCAGGAACAGAGATGATAACTCATACATAAAATCAGCCTAAAAACTATCCACCCTCCGTCAGAAAGGAATGGGGTATCTGCCTGCCTTGTCTGCCAAGAATATTGCTCTTATGGACAGACAGACACACACACACACAAAAAAATTTAGAAGGCTCTTTTGTAATATTTTCTCTTTAAAATTTATATTCTTTATTTTATTTAACTTTTACTCATAGAGAAAAACGTAGGGTAGAAACAGAAATGGAAGTATTGTGTGTTGCCTAACTTTCTATTGATGAACTTGGACAACTTGTACAATGTTGTCAGGAATATGTCTACTCAGCTCTCTATCATAGTTTAGACCATGATGAAGGTTAATACAAAAGTATGAAGAATGCTTTTTCAGGAGAAAGCCATTCAATATAGTGCAAATGTTTATGGGATATTTGTAATATGTTAGTTCTCAAGTCATACTTGGATTTCATAGATACAAAGACCCCCTAAGAAAAAATATAATTTATAAATTCACAAACAAACAACAACAATAACAAAAAACAAATAAGAAGGGATGATATTCTTAAAACTGGAAGGGACTTTGGATCATCTGGTGCAACATTCCTATTTCCATGTGAGGAGATTGAGGTGCAGGGAGGTTAAGGCATGCAAATTCACACAAAGATAATGAAAGAGAGGATTTGAACTCAGATCTCTATCCTCCTGAGGTAGTGCTCTTTCGACTACATTACAATGCATCTCGATCATTTCTTGCTATCTCTTTTTTGTGAACCAGTTCCTAGAGAGGGCTATCCCTAAGTTGATATAGAGTCTAATTCTCTATGAACTTGTAAGAAGGCTGTTTATCAGTATTAAGACATATTTGAGAGTAAGAAATAATTAACTCATTTCTAATTCCTGGTTTTCAAAATCATTTTTTTTTTTATTTTTAGTTTAATTCCCCAAAACAGGACCATCTCCAGTCATCCTGATCTTTATCTTGCCACTTTATCCAGTTGGCTCCAGAGGAGAGCACGAGGCTAGTGACTTTGCACAGCCCTGCCTCACTTAAATCCAACTCACTAGTAAGTCTTTTTTTTTTTTTTTTTTTTTTTTTTTATTAAAGCTTTATATTTTTCAAAACATATGCATGGACAATTCTTCAACATTAGCCCTTGCAAAACCCTGTGTTCAAATTTTCCCCCTGTCCCCATGCTCTCCCTTAAATGGCAAATAGTCCAATATATGTTAAGCATGTTAGAAATATATGTTAAATCCAATATATACATATATATTTATATAATTATCATGCTACATAAGAAAAAAAAGAGAAGCAAAATAAAATGCAAATAATAACAGAGAGTAAGAATGTTATGTTGTAATCCACACTCAGTTCCCACAGTCCTCTCTCTCTGGCTCTCTTCATCACTGAACAATTGGAACTGGTTTGAATCACTTTTTTTTTTTCCCTTGAGGCAATTAGGGTAAGTGACTTGCCAGGGTCACACAGCTAGGAAGTATTAAGTGTTTCAGACCAGTTTTGAACTGAGGTCCTCCTGACTTCAGGACTGTTGCTCTATCCACTGTGCCACATAGCTGCCTGAATCATCTCATTGTTGAAGAGAGCCACATCCATCAGAATTGATTGTTCTATAATATTATTGATGCCGGGTATAATAATCTCTTGGTTCTGTTCATTTCACTTAGCATCAGGTCATGTAAGTCTCTCCAGGCCTCTTAAGAAATCATCCTGTTGGTTGTTTCTTACAGAACAATAACATTCCATGGCATTCATATACCATAATTTATTTAGCCATTCTCCATTTGATGGGCATCTCCTCAGTTTCTAGGCACTACAAAAAGGGCTGCCACAAACATTTTTGCACATGTGGGTCCCTTTTCCTCCTTTAAGATCTCTTTGGGATATAAGCCCAGTAGTAACACTGCTGGATCAAAGGGTATGCACAGTTTGATAACTTTTTGAACATAGTTCCAAACCGCTCTCCAGAATGGTTGGATCCATTCACAGTTCCACCAACAATGTATTCTCACTAGTAAGTCTTGACATCACCTTCCCAATGTTATGGTCCTCTTCAAGAACAAAGGACAACAATTCCCCAAAGAGAACACATATACTTCTGAATTACAAAATAATTTTGATGGTTTATATTTGCACAAGGCTTTCTAGACAACTATGGTATCTAAATGCCCCTTATCCACTTGGGAAAAATAAAAAATAACCACTCCAAAGGTAATTAAATTGACTAGCCTTTGTGTAATCAAGTTAATGATAAGCCAAGACCCCAGTTCTGAAGTCAAGTTCTGAAGGCAATGCTATTACTTAGGTTTTGAGTATGCATTTTAAGTACATTTAAAGTACACTGGAACTTACTTAGGATATAACTATTCCTTCTTTGTCCCCATTAGATAAGGATAGTGGTGGGAACTGGGCTGGTGGTTCCATCCACATAGAGAACTTCTGGGTGAGGAAACTCTCTTTACCAATGCAGGGCAACACCTTCTCTACAATTTTCAATCTCAAAGAACCACCTAGATTGTTGAAATGCTAAGTGACTGGACCAGCTGTGTTAGACACTAGTTTGTATCTGAGGTGGGATTAACTTAGATAAAGGCTTTCTTGGCTTTGAGATTGGTTGTCTATAAATTACATTTATTCTTTCCTTTCCTTTTGTAATACATGCTATGCTATCCATTTTAATGATTCCATAATTGTACCTGACACCTTGTTGATTTATATGTTCAAGACTAGCTAGACTTTTGTAAAAATCAATAACCCTTCAGTAGGCAGCTCCTTTCATAAAGTCTTGGTAAGTGAATTTATCTCAATGTGTCCATTATAGATCCCAGATGCTGTCGTGACTCATGAGTCATGTTACCTCCTTACCTTTGAAAGAATCTAGATTCATGAATTTGCAATAATCCAAAAAAGTATTTCTCACCTAGCAAGTCAGGATTACAAAGCTGAATTATTTCATGCTTAGATTTAGGGGGAGTTTAATGGCAAAATCTTAAATGTAAAAAACACCATCTTTTTGCTATCATTTGTTTTGATATCCTCATTTGCAAATATATCTCTCCCTCCTCCTCCCCTCTCCAGACAACTCCCCTCAAAACAAAAAATAAAAGGAGAGATGGAGTTTTTCAGCAAAATAAATCAACACATCAGTTGAGTCTTATAGTACTAATGTACTACATATACATTATCTCTATATGGAAAAGTCACTGTGAAGTCTCAACTTTTAGCAAAGATCAAGAAAAATAAATTGTCTTATCTTACAGCAAATTTACAGTGAACATATACTTAATTATATAACACTATTACCCTTTGAAATATATCTGTAAATACTATAAAATCCATGGGATCTTGACTTAAATATTCTGATAATTGTATTTCAACATAATTGGATTTCCTTTGTAACTATATTTTATTTTCTGTTTTTAAAAACATTATTCTGAGAAAAGCTCTATAAATTTGACCAATCTGCCAGAGGCATCCATGACACAAAAAGATTAAGAACCTCATCAATGTCCTTATGTAGTATGTATGCTCTGGGACCACTCTTGAAGAGCCAGGTCTGATTTATCTACCCCTCAGGATCCAGAGTATTGCCATTAACTTGAATCCTTACTGATTGTGTTCCCATTTGGTCAGAAAGGTCATGATGGGCACTCCATGTCTATTTTAATTATTTAATGTCTGCTTTAAAGATATAGCAAGAACAAAGTACAAATGTTTTTACCAATATCTACAGGGCCAACTCCTCCCTTTACCACTATCTTGATCTCTGGAGATCTGGAGATGATCTGGAGATCAAATTACCACTACCACTAAATGATTAAAATATAGTTCAGTTCCAATGGTGTTCCCATTTCTTTCAGATGAACTTCCTATAGCTTGATTTCTACTCACTTCACCATTCTAGAGGCTTCCTTTGGACATTAACTTGTTCATAATCCTCCTAAAATTCAGTCTTTAGAATTGAAAACACTGACCAGTACAACCTATATTAACACAGCCCAAGATTGCCTTCACTTTTTGGTCAACATGATATAATTTTGATTCATATTGAGTTTGTAATCCACTAAAATGGCATTTATTTCAAAATGAAAGGCTGGATAACCATGTCTCCTCAATCTTGTATTGAGAAAGTTGCTTTTATTTAATGCAAATGTAGGTAAAGGTGACAAAGCTGCCAGGTGGCACCTGTTCCCTTTGTGATACTCTGGTATAAGTATCAGGGTTGCTGTTCAGTTCAGGGTTGCTGTTCAGTTGTGTCCATCTCTTTATGGACTTTATCCATAAGATTGTTTTGGCAAAGATGCTGGAGTAGTTTGCCATTTCCTTCTCCAGTGTGTCCCTATTTTATAGATAAAGCACTATGGTAAATACAGGTAAGTGACTTGCTGAGAGTCACACAACTAGTGTCTGATACTGGATTTGAATGCAGATGTTTCTATCTCCAGGCCCAATGCTCTATCCACTGTACCACCTAGCTACCCAGATCTTGGGTTATCCTAATATAGATATGGGACCTATGCACCCGTATACTTCCTTTTCCTAGGGGAAAGAGTTCCATGTGGCATGCCCCAGTGTCTACAGACCTCTCTACTTGTCTCCTTATGTCATTCTGGGTTAAGCAATTGATTCATTGTAACATTTTCTGGATTTCTCCAGCAGGATTCTGTCTGAGTGCTTTTTCTAGGTCTGTTTGAATTTTGTAAAGAGAACCTCATCTGCTTTCTGTCATTCAGCCATGTTGGTTCCATTACTTCATTTATTCATTCTTGTTCTAATCCTAGAAGCCTACTAGTAAGTTAATCAGAGTCTATACCACTTGAGTGGGTTTGAAGGCAAGATTAGTTTATCAAAAGGCTGTATCATATCAGTTATGTTATTAATAAAAATTCATATAGAGCTTTTTTATAAAGCAATTTTACCAAAACACTGCTGTGAGGTCATAAGATCATAGAGTGCAAAAGTATGCTGGTAAATTTTAACAACTAGAACGCTGGGGAAAAAATGTAAACACAACATACTTCAATTTGATCTGCATGATTAACATTTTCTCTATTGTTTTAATTCTGGAGAATCAACAAAACTATAAATAAAGCCTTGATGAATAATTTGCTGATTTCTGAGGTGTAAATGCTTACACTAAAAGTTTAGCAAGTATGTACTTATGTTAGAGACCATACAGTTCACCCTACTTATTTTATAGATGAGGAACATGAGACTTTGGAGGTTCAGTGATTTGCCTATGATAACAGAACTAAAAATTGTAAGAATCAGATTTTTGACCGATATTTTCTGACTTTAATTTATAGAACTGTATTCTTTTCCTTGATCTTTAAAACACTTAAGATTTTTTAGATGTTTCAACTATATTCTTCCCTTCCATTCTTAATTCTGTTCTGAAAACTAGTCAATAAGCATTTATTAGGCACCTACTATGTACCAAGGATACAAAGATGTGGTGGGAAAGGGTAAAGAATAAACATTTATATAGCACCTCAATACATCACACTGTGCTAATCACTTTACAAATATTCTCTCATTTGATCCTCACATAAATGCTGTGAGGGAGATATTATTATCCCCATTTTATAGTTGAGAAAAATGAGGCAAAAACCAGAGGGTGAATAATTTGCCTAGGGTTACACAGTTAATACATTTCTGAGATCAGATTTGAAATCAGGTCTTCCCTCCAGGGCTAAAATTCTTTCCACTGTGCCATTTAATTGTCTCAGAGATGAAAACCAGTTCTCGTTCTCAAGGGTTTCATAGTTTGATGGGAGAAACAACAACAATAACAACACAATGAGATATATAGATATAGAGAGATAGCACTTAGCATTGTGGTAAATGATTTATAATTATAACAACCCTAGAAGGTAGTTGCTATTGCTATCCCCATTTTACAGATGAGTAAATTGAGGCAAGATTAAGTGACTTGCCTAGGGTCATACAACTAGTAAGTATCTAAGACCAGATTTTAACTCAGATTTTATGGTCTCCAGTCCCAGTTCTTAGGTCCTCTGTCAACAATTATGTTCAAATAAGATATGTATATGTGTAAGACATTGGACAAAGTCATTAGAGGGAGGGTACTAGAATTAGGCAAGATTAGGAAAAGTTTGGAGTTTTTTATATATAGAAAAGTAGGACTTTAACTTGAGAATCATTCACATTAGGACATTTATTTACAAATAATAACAATCATATCACTAACTTACTACATAATTATCAGACTAAATTTACTATCTGCAACACTTATATTCTTAGCTGAGAGAAGACAATGCTGTTTTTTGTTAAGTTTACCTAATTAAAACAATCATTAAAATGCAAAACATATGTTCAAAGCCATCTGTCAAACACACAATGCATTTCTTATCAAAGGGAATTTCTTTGAAAAAGAACTTTATTAAAAAAAAAAAAGGAGGACCAGGGAGGAACAAATTGATTCTACCATAATCATTACCTTCAGAAGAGTGTTTTTAGGTACCAGTTTTTATATAAAATCTTTCCCTTCTCTTCATCAGCTCCTACTCTGAAATAATACTTCAGGAAAAATACTATCTTGACAGTCTGCATAAATCATGATTAACAAACTCAGCATTCTACACCATGCATTGACTCCTTAGTAGAAGGAACAGATGATCTTAGGCAAATATCATATGTTCAAATAGAATACCTGGATAGGTGTGGAAAAGTAAAATAAAAGTAATTCCAATACTGTATTTGAATGTAGTCTACATTCTATAGAAATGTTACCAACCTATAATAAAATCCATCTACTTTACAGGTCTCAGAGAAAAAAAATGAGTTAATGATGACAGCTTTTGTGAATGAAAAATACTATGCAAACATCACCTAGTAACAGTGAGCATCTGTGTTTTACTTCCAATGGATTATTTATTGTTCTGTTCATTATTTATTATGCTAGTAAGCAATACTCATGAAGCTCGTCTCATCCAACGTATTAGCTTTTCTTTCCTTCTTTTATTTCACCTCTTTTGAATCCTAGACACCATGAAGGTAGTTTGAGCTCAGAAGACAGAGCAATGGAGTTTGAGTACAGGAACGGTGAGTTTTGTGCACGGCATAGAGCAATTAATAACACTGTGGTTGGAATTTTTTCCCGGGGATTTTTAATTTAAGGTATTTGTTGGAATTTTATGTTTCCCTACTTGCAATTCTTGACCTTCCTCTATTTCTTCTCCTACCATTCCTTTTTAAATGTTTGCTTTGCTTTTTTCTCTTATTTTAATTTGGATATGTCTTAAGTACATAAAGGTCTTCAGTTGCTTAAGAAATTTCATTAGTGAACAAATAAATCATCTCATTTTGATATGAGTGAACTGATGAGAAACTGATCAGCTTTTCCTTTAGCTGTGAAGTTGCAATATAATGTCAAACTACTTTACAAAGTTGTAAGAAACAACTGCATTATTTTATTCTAATACCAGTGTTCAATGTGTTTAAAAGGCACAGTTTAAAAAGTGAGTGATTTTTCTATGAGAAAAAAATAATTTTGATCTAGGAAAATCAGGGCAGTTTGGATACTAAAGAAGCATAACTATAGAGATATCGATCTTATTATTGAAGGTAGATTAGATTGATTGAGGACAAGGCTACAGAGCAACCCAGATGGGGTCCATTTGTAATAACAATGCAAAACTGAATTTTCTTTCCTGTGATCCAATTATTTACTCACAGAATTCCTTTGGAAGTTTATCACTCTTGTTGGCCATATTCAAGATCTTGTCCTATAAGTCACTATTGAGTATGATGGAGTAAAAGTATTTTATCAGGCTTTTGGGAAGAATGAAGCTAAAAATTTGTCACTTACTCTGACTACTGCTGCTTACTTAAAGTAATAAGCAGGTATTTCTTGTTGGAGTACTTAGGAACTACTGATTCACAAAAGAGAAATGTCTATAAATGACCTTGCAGAAAAGGTTGTTACTAGTTTAAAGAATTATACTTTTTATTTGTAGCTTTGATTCTAATTTAGATTGACAGGAAACTATTCATTACTTTGAGCTGGTATGAGTCTTTTATTTATAATTTAAAAATATGATCTGCTTATCAAGGCTGAATTTATTCTAAGATGGTATATGTGTATGTGGTGGTCTCCTTAAGCATATGTTAATTTCCTGGTCAATGTTAATTCTTTTGAATCTTACACATATATTTTTGTTTGGTGACATTTTAACATACTTACTACATGGCTTGATTTGCTCACATCCACTTGTAATCAATCTGTAGAGATCATCTCTATAGATGAAGAGAATTATTTCTGTCACATCTCTGATCTCTGATAGACATTTCTTTTGATGAAACAAAAAAAAAAAAAAAATTAGGCTTAAACTTAGAAGCCTGAATTAAGGTACAAGATTTTTGGCTAAAAATGGTAGATAATCAACTACATTATCATACCAGTAGTTTTGTTTAGTAAATTTAAAATGGATGAGTTACATGTTAAATCTCATTCTAAGCAACACAAACTCTAAAGCATTCAAATTTGATAGCATTCAGCTATCAAATTTCTGAAGAGAACTTACAGTGAAAGAAAATGAAATTTGTTCCATCTTCTCTTATCTGGTTACTTTTTGGAGATTTATAAATGGCTCCCAAATCAAAAATAGCACAAGTCAGGATCCTTAATTTTCTATTCAGTCCTTAGGCAACTGACTGCATGGAATGAATATCTAGCAAAGATCTGAAGGCTCTCCCTGGCCTAGAATTTGTTACCTCATCTTGACACTAAAGCTCACATGAGTAAACACAATTGTTTTGGTTTGGGGGAGGAGACATGGATGTGATTCTTCTTTAATGGAGAGCTACATAATTATGACTCAATTTTCAGGCATCTAGCTACAGTTCAAAAAGAGTGTAAGCTATTCTTATTAAAAAATGCCTTTTTTTTTTTTTAAGTAACTCTAACTTACTTTAGGCAAATCTCTTAACTTTTCAAAGTGCTTTTCAGAAAAAAATGTCATATATCACAAATTTTTCTCATAGTCCTGGTTGTTTCATATGATTAATTTGTTTAGTTTTTCTATAGCTTACAAAATTATAACTATTATACTTATTTTATAGATGAGAAAACTTCAGGCTTCATGTAAAGGAAAAACCTCAGATCTCTTGATTCCTTGGCAACTGCTATATACTTAACAATCTCTCCTTACAATGTTCCCTTACAGTACTTTCCTGCTTTGTCAAAGTTTTTGAGTACCTCCAGTAAATAAATTATGTTGGTTCCAAAATTGCAAAATTTCTTTATGTACAGATTCAGTGGACTATGGGATATGCTACCTGATCCATGCTCACTTTTTACCTATCATCTCAAAAGATGACTTATAAGACAGATGGCAAAAATCAATGAAATAAGAGTGGGAAATCCAAAATAAATTGATAATTCTTTAAAGCAATTATTTTTAACTATTTGATTGCATTTTAAAAACATTTTTGGCTCCATGCATGATTTGTCAAAAGAGGTTTATAAAAATAAAGGATTCTAGATAGGAAAACAATATCTGTATCTATTGAGAACTGTCTGTCACTGAAGTTTACAGAGGAGGTAGCACATGGACTGAGGGTGTGATTGTGAAAGGACTCTGATGTGATAACATTAAAAAAAAAAAAAAGACAATAAAAGGTGGGGAAAGGTCTATACTGGAAAAAGAGGGAGGGTGTGATATAATGTGACAATCAGATCACTTGAAGAAGGACAAAAGTCCTATTATAATTGAAGGAAAGAAAGAAGGGGGATGACCATTGTCTGAAGTTTGATCAGTTTAGATTCTAAGAAGGAAAAATTTATTCATCCAGTTGTGTTAGGATTCTCACAAGGTGCTAAGTCACTGGAATGAATAGAGACAATTGATTTGATCCTACAAGGAGATGTTATGGGCCAGAACTTGAAACAAGGTACTTAGTGGAATTGAGGAGACAATGATTAAATCTAATTTAGCATTGATTTAATCCTACAACAAATAATGGTTTCCTAGTGATGAAATGATTGGTGTATGCTCAGTGTACAGCATATAAGCAAGGAGCTCCCACAAGCCCACAGAACCCACAATCCCACTCTGGGAGATGGAGTTTGATTCATTTCCACATCTACCTTCCTGCTGGCTAGAGGCTTTGGATTCAGAGGGAGCTGGAGAGAAGATTTGGAAAGAGACAGTAAAGGACTTTAACTCCAGGCTGCATTTTGGGGATTATTGGTACTGGAACTAAAACTAAGGCTGCCTCCCCAGAAGCTCCCCAAGAGATCTCCTCCCAGAGAATGATCGCAATCTAGAGACAACAGAACATTACACAGTTGAGTATAGAAATTTATCTAACCCTATCCAGAAGTAGAAGAAAGGAAAAGGGAGAAGTAGGATAGAAGGGAGCAAAGACATTAGGGGAAAAGTTAAGAGAAGGGGAGAAAGGTTGACAGAAGAAAAGGTTGAAAAAAAACTACTAAGAGAAGGGTGAGGGGTGATAGATAAAATAGTAGGTAAGTTTAAAAAAAAAAAGGAATAAAGGACAGGATGAAGGGGAAAGCAAAAGTATATACAAGGGAATAGGATAGAGAGAAATACAGAGCTGATAATCATAATTGTGAATGTGAATGGGATGAACTCTGCCATAAAATGGAAGCAAATAGCAGAGTGGATTAAAAAACAGAATCCTACAATATGTTGTTTTACAAGAAACACATCTGACAGAGAGACACATACAGATTAAAGGTAAAAGGTTTGAACAGAATTTATTATTGTCCAGTTGAAATTTAAAAAAGCAAGGTAGCAATTCTGATCTCAGATAAAGTAAAAATAAAAATAGATCTTTTAATGAGATAAGGAAGGAACATACATTTTGATAAAGGATACATAAACAATGAAGTAGTAAAAATACTAAATATTTTTTATTCCCTGATTTGTGCCCCTGTCCCTAAATCATTTCCTTATTCTTTTGGAATTATCCTTTACTCACTTCTTTTGAATATTTGATATGGCCCCTAGTAGAATATGAACTCATTGAGGGAAGGACCTGACTCACTTTCATATTTGTGCTGTTTCCTGCCACATAATATTTAATAAATGTATAGTTTTGATTTTTTAAAAATGATAATTTTCTAACTTTTTAGGTATATATACCCTAAGTCTAATTCATTGGTAATTACAGTAATGCCTAATTTGTTGAAAAGATGCTTATTTTAAGCACAAGTATAGTCTAAATCATTTTAAAAGTTCCTCCCTCATCTACAGTAAACTTTACAAACATCATTAAGACTGTAAGTCTTGGGGCAGCTAGGTGACACAGTGGATAGAGCACTAGCCCTGAAGTCAGGAGGACCCGAGTTCAAATCTGGTCTCAGACACTTAACACTTCCTAGCTGTGTGACCCTGGGCAAGTCACTTAACCCCAGCCTCCAAAAAAAAAAAAAAAAAAAAAAAAAAAAAAAAAAAAAGACTGTAAGTCTTTTATGTATTTATAGTGAATTCAGTCTTCTAATTTAAAGCCTGAAAGAACTGATGAAAAAAATCAGTAAGAGTGGGAAACCCAAATCTAGAAGAGAAAGAAAATATTTCCAACAGGGAGAAGACATTTAGTGGTCTGCCTAAATAAGTATATTTTATGACATCTTATCATTAAAAGTATAACCGAGATACCAAATGTAAAATTTGAGGGAATAAAGGAGGAAAACAAATAGTAATGTTTTTCAGTTCCCATATGGTGACATTTCAAGCACATGAATGGAAGGTGAACTTTTTGTGTAGTGTAATTAGTCATTTAAAAATACTGTGATATTTAATAACTACAGTGAAAATCTCACCTCAAAATACCCCATGGACACTAGAAATTCTTTTAGTCATATCTCAAAATTTTCATGTATTCATATTCATTTTTTTAAAAGCTTCGTTATCCTTTTCTTTTCCTTCCCCTTCATTTTAAAATATATCACTCGTTCCTCTCTCCTTAGCAAATAATCTTTTATAATGAAGCATTTTCTTAAAAAATCAATCAAGTATTTTATTGTGTTCATTAGGGCACTGGAAATGTGTTAAGTGATGAGAAAAAAATAACAATACTGTCCCTATTTTCCAGAAGCTTACATTCTAATGGAGGACTCTACATGTAAATAAGTAGTACATAAAATATATATATACAGAATAGCTGGAATAATAGCCTTAGAAGACAAGGTTTCTTCAAGCAAGAAATATAATGAGGATGGCTGGGGCTTTCATTTCTTAAGCTAGTCTAGATAAGAAGAGTCACCAATCAGAAAAGCAAGGTCTTAGGATGTTATAGGCTAGAACTCTGTACTTGAAACTTTAACAGGCTGTTAAGTCAGTGGAATTGATAAGACAATGATTATCTGTTAGGATTCTTACAAGGTACTGATACAGTGGAATTGATAAAGGCAATAATTATCTAATTTAGCATGGTTTAGTATGATGATCCTACAAGATGTGATGGGCCAGAACTTGAAACAAAGTACTGACTGGAATTGAGGAGACAATGGTTAAATCTAGTTTAGCATTGATTTAATCCTACAATAAATAATGGTTTCCTAGGGATATAATGATTGATGTATATACTCAGTGCACAGCATATAAGCAAGAAGCTCTCAGGGCCAGGCACACAAGCCCATTCTTGGAGGCAGAGACAGATTCATTCCATTTTCCACCTTTGTGCTGGCTGGAGGCTGAAGTACAAACCTTTGGATTCCGAGACATTTGGAGGGAGCTAAAGACAGAAGCTGGCAGGGGCAAAGAACTAGCATCAAGATCCGGAAGGCCTCCAGAAAACTAGCCAAGCCCCAAGTGAAGGAGATAAGATTTTGAGGAAATAATAAAGGATTTGGACTTTAAACGCCTGGCTGCATTTGAGGTGATTACTCTGAACTGAAACTAAGGCTGCCTCCAGAAGCCCCCCAAGAAACCTGCTCCCAGAGAACATTACACTTTTAGAGAAGAATATTTACAATTATCTATTTTAGCATGGTGATTAATAGTTCTCTAGTTCAGTACGTATACTTAGTATTTAATATAGTTCTACAAGACTGACACCTATTCCACAAGATTCACACCTATGATGATGTAATTATAATAGAACATATAAGCTGAGACAAACTCAGCCAGACAGATTCATTTCTTCTCCCACTTTTGTGGTGGCTGGAGGCCAGAGCACAAGCTCTGGGACTGAGACAGACTGCAAGACAAAGACTTTCATAGTAGTTCTCCTGCCTTCTCCACAGAAATCAAGACACATTCTGGAGAACCTCAAGAAAGCTAGCCTCGGGCCCCAGACAAGGAAACTAGACTATTAAGGAATAAAGAATTTGGACTTCAACACCTGGCTATTCTTGTGGTGATTACTCAGCTAAAATGAAGGCTGGTCCCAAGACCTCCAGAAACCAATCAGAACATTACATTAGGATAGAGCTTTCTCCTTAGTGAGAAGATGATTACTAAACAAAAAAAATTCAGAGAATGAGTCAAACTCTGCAATATAATATCTTTATGTTTGGGAATGTACCCTAAGAGATAATGTCTACTTGGAAAACCAAGGTCTAGTCCAGGATATAAAGGCTATCTACTATGTTAAAATCCCATACAAAGAAGGAATACTTCCTCTATTTAACAAATGGTCATTCCATCTTTAACTTCTTTCTGCTAAGAATTCTTTAATTATTGTCAAAATTGAACAAAGTGATTTTTAATAAAACAATCAGAAAGTATCTGTTTACTAGCCTGATCACTTGAATAGAGGATCAAGACTCCTTTATTAGCTAAGAATTTTTTAATATTGCCTTAAGTGGTCTATCTACTCACTTCAGTTTTGTCCTTCTAGAAAAATGATGATAAAGTAGCAATGACGGACTTATGTTTGCAAAACACCCCTGTGAAATCCTCCAGAAGAAGAAATATGAATTTCCCCTCACCCCCAAACCCAGGGGAAATGGATAACCTGAACCATCTCCAGAATGTTCATTTCCTTCCTTTTGTTATCAGAATGAAGATGACAATAAGGAAGTTAAATCAGTCAATACTTAAATTAATTCAGGCTATTCCCTGATAGGTCAAATACTGATATTGAAGTCACATAATGAGAAGAAGGTCTCATTAGAAAAGACCCTAACATTGGGAAAGATTGAAGGCAAAATGAAAAGGAGACAACAAAGGATGAAATACATAGTATGACAGAAACAATGAACATGACATGGATAGACTAAGAGAGAGAATGGAGGATAAAAGAGCTTGGTATGCTATGGTCCATGGATCATGAAGAATTGGACATGACTGAATGAATATCAATACTCCAATAAAGAAGTTATACAATGAAGATTTGAACTGATGGTCTATGACAGTGGTCCTCAAACTTTTTAAATAGGGAGCCAGTTCACTGTCCCTCAGACTGTTGGAGGGCTGGACTGTAGTAAAAACAAAAACTCACACTCTGTCTCTGCCCCTCAGCCCATTTGCCATAACCCCGAGGGCTGCATAAACGTCCTCAGCCTGCCGCATCTGACCAGCGGGCTGCATATGGCCTGTGGGCCGTAGTTTGAGAACCCCTAGTCTATCAGAATTATTAATTTATAGAGTTTTTTGGTCTGGTTAAATATTGGAAAACATACATATATATTAGAACACATGCACAGACATAATTGTATACATTTCTCCAAAATTTCTTCTGAGAATTTTCATTGGTTTCAGTGAGGATCGAGATAGGGGAGGGGGACCCTATAGCAGAATCACAGAATTTCAGATTTGGAAAGGATCTTATTAAGCTATTTAATCCAATTTATATCTGGAAATGAATCTCCAATATATTATATCCAACAAATGATTACCTAGCCATTATGTGAAGTCTTCGAATAAAGAGGAACCCACCACTTCCTGAAGTAGATAGCCAATTTTAGATAATCCTAATTATCCAGAAGTTTTTCCTGGCATCAAATCAGTACTCATCTCTTTGCAAAGTTTATTATTGCTCCTGGTACTCAAGATATGAGTCAAAGAAAAGAAGTTTAATTTTTCCACAGCACTTTGCATACTTCGAAACAGCTATCAAGTCTTCTTGTCTATTTTCTTTTCTCAAGGAATAAATATACTAAATTCTTCCAATTTATCCTCATATGGCATAAACATGAGATTCTACCATTCTAGTTGTCCTGGGTATTCTCCAGCTTATCAGTGCTCCTAAAATGAGGAATCCAGAACTGAATGCAATGTTTTAGACATAGTCTGCCCAGAGCACAGTACAGCTTTTACAATCTACTCATTGACCTACATCTGGAACAATAGATTCAGTGCTAGGTATCACATATTTTGAAGTACATTGAGCATTCTAGTTCTTTTAACAACCATCAGAGTAGAATTTCAGTAATTGGAATGAAATCAAATTAATTTTAAAGTGTTATGAAAAATACAGTTTAATAAAACTTGTCTGCCTTCTTCCATTTGTTATTCTCTAGATTTTTTCTTGCATTTTGAGCATGTAACATTTAAAACCTCTATGCAACAAAAGCTGATAACCATCCCTTCCGAGTTGCCCTAAAATCACCTTATTGACTTTCAGATAGAGTTTGCTAGGATAATCAATAGGGTAAGAAAGGTTTCATGGAGAAATATTTGACTTCAGGAGATTTAAAATAAATCTTCAGATACATATACTTTTAAAACAATTTAATAAGATTTATTTAAATACTATGTTAACTATACATTAATTTTGTTGTGGATGAGTCAATATGACTTCTACTTAATTTGTGAGGCAGAGGTACTCAACCTTTTTGGTCTCAAAACTCTAGTGGAGTAGACTGGGTCAGACTGAGACTGGGTCAGTTTATGATAGACACACTGTGTAAGAGACAATAAAGATTTAGACTCTATTCCTGTCCATTCTCATGGTATCTATCCTGCTGAGACCAAGGCCCTTCCAGAGGACCTCCAAAAAACTAACCCATACATTACAGTAAAGAACTAGAAATCAACTAGATTGCCCACAATTGGGGAATTGCTAAAGGAATTAGAGTACATGAATAAAATGGAATATTTTATAGAACAATGACTATGAAGAGATCAGAGAAGCATGGGAAAACTTACCAGAACTGATGTATAGCAAAAAAAGCAGAGCCAGAGGACCAGATTCAGGACTGTAACAATTTAAATAGAAGGAAAACTTTAAATCAAACTATATAATTATAATGACAAAGCTTGTATTCCGAGAAGACATGAGAAAATACACCACCCTTTCTTGTTTACAGAGGTGAGAGACTATGAATGTGTAGCACAATCTCACACTAAGTTAAAATGTTAATTAGTTTTGCTGAACTTTTCTTTACTCTTTAAATTCTGCTATATTATTAGACAAAGCCAACAAATATCTGTTAATGAAACCAAAGACCTCAATGAGAATTTTAAAAATCATATTTCATTAACAAAATAATAGGAGCTGAAATTTCTTTTTTTAAATTTTAGCTTTTTATTTATAAGATATATTTACAAGATATTTTCTTTCCATTTACATTGTAATTGGGTAAATTATTTTCTTGGTTCTGCTTATTACACTCTTCGTTAGTTCATATAGATCTTTCCATATTTCTCTGTGTTTATCACATTTATATGCATGGGTAATTTTTTCAGCATTGACCCTTGCAAAACCTTCTATTCCAACTTTTCTCCTCCTCCCCACCCCCTCTCCTAGATGGCAGGTAGACCAATACATGTTAAATATGTTAAAGTATATGTTAAATACAATATATGTACACATGTCCAAACAGTTATTTTGGAGCTGACATTTCTAAAGTACAATGAGATTTTAAAAGCTATTTATAGAATAGTCTCTGACTCATTCTTCTACTCTCACCCCGCCATTAACAGTAGCAGGTTGAATACCCAGAAGGTGACTAGTTGCTTATCCTTTCAGAGTTTTAGGGGTAACTAAGGAATTTGAGATGGTTTCTCTTGTACTGCTGCTTAAGAAGGTCAGCCAGCAGACTCCCCCATTAACAGTTGATAGCTATTAGATAGTCATATTTTCTTTAGCTTTTATGGATAAGTATTTACTAAAGTAGCTTGGTAAGAATAGTTGGTATAACTATGCCCCCAAATCTGGAGCATACTCTCCCACAGGTATACAATGTCCAGGGAAAAGTTAGCTTAAGTTTAAAGAGCATATGTGCAAAGGAATTACACACAGCTCTTGTTATTCCATCAACAAACTTTGGTTAAGTTCTTGCTGTCATGTATTACGGCTAAGCACTGAGAAAATAAATAGAAATACAATCCTAAGGTAAAGGGCTGAAACTCTTAAAAGGTGTACTAGAATCAGACAACTGAGCACTTAAAGCTAATTACCTATTCGATATGAGACAATGATTGTATTAGCATATGTTTGGAAAAATGGCCCTTCTCACTGTTCAGTGCTTACTCAATATTTGGTGTGTACAGATAATAGCCAAGGATTAGAGGGTGGGGTAAAACAAGCCAGACTTCACTTGGCTGACTGGAGGAGAAGAGAGGTGGTTTCTTTGGACTACAGAATCTAGGAGCCACTTGGCAGTTTCATCCATCTCCTTCACTTCTCCCTCTAAAGACCAAGGACTTTTACTTATCCTAACTTCAGCTGCTTCTGAGGCCTCCAGGGAGCTAGCTGGAACTTCATTCACACCATGCCCTTGAGCTTACATTTTAATGGAAGAAGACTACACATAAAGAAAACTAAAAGAGAAGAGGGTAGCAAACATATCAGGAATTAAGTAATGTTAGAGTCCAAAATATAGCCTGGAGAAAAAATGAAACATGGTTGGCCAGAAGCCCTCCTTAAATGGAGATTCTGGAAACAGCCGTCCAATAAAAGAGAGAGGTCACAAAGGCAATGGGTACTTCTAATGTGTCCAATCTGGAGCTGGAATAATGCTTCAAGTGAGGAGTAGGGGCATTGTAGGTACTTCCAAATTGCTGAAAGTACTTTTTTCCTTTGTGAGTACCTTTTAGGCATAGTGAATTTATCTGTGGGACTCCTTGTAGAATAGTGAAGCTGCATGGCCTTAGACTTTCTAATTTATCCATGACTCCCAACATAGATGAATCAAGGGACATAGATAGGATACCCATTCAATATCTTCCCACTTTTCAAAGGCTAACTAGGTCACACTCTGGCTAATTGTGAAAAGCAAAGTAGGATGAGTAGACAGACATTTTCTGTGGGTCTCTTCTTTTGTGCCATGTTTATTCTTTATAACTTTGCAACATTCACTTTTAAAGTTTTTTTAGTGGTTCTTCTTTCCATTTACATTGTAATTGGGTATATTATTTTCTTGGTTCTGCTTATTTCACTCTTCGTTACATAAATCTTTCCATGTTTCTCTGTATTTATCTTATTTATCATTTCTTACAACTTTGTGATATTCTATTACATTCAGGTATAGCCATTCCCTAATCAATGTGAATTTACTTTGTTTCTAATTATTTTTATCATAAAAAAGTGCTGCTATGAATATTTTTGGGTATATATAATAATATGATATTTTATACACACACACATATATATATATATATATATATACATACACATATACACACACATACACACACACACACATACACACACACACACACACACACATATATATATATATATATATATATATATATATACAGGATTTCTTTTTATCAATGGCCTTCTCTGGGTATAAGCCTAATAACAGGATCTCTTATTCAAAAAATAAGTACATTTTAGTCACTTTATTTACACGACTACAAATTGCTTTCCAAAATGATGGTACCAATTCATAAAAATACCAGTAAAAAACAAACTAGTGTGCCTTTCTTCTCATAATCACTCCTACATTGACTAATGCAATCTTTTGGCATCTTTGCCAATTTGCTGGGGTGCGAGGTTAAAACATCCGGGTTGTTTTTCCTATCAGTGATATGAGCATGCTTTCATGTAACTGTTAATAATTTGCAGTTCTTTTCTGTCTTCCATTTTTATTGATTATATTAAAGGTCAGGAGTCAACAAAATACAGCCCATAAGCTAAACTCAGCTTATTGCCTATTTTTGTACAGTTTGTAAGTTAAAAATGGTTATTGCATTTTAAAATTAAGATGTAATGGAAGACAGCCATGCTCATTTGTTGACATATTGTTTGTGGAAGCTTTCTTGCTACAACTGCAGAGCGGAGCAATTCAAAAGAGAGACTCTTTGCACTATTCAGCATACTACCAATTGCAGTGACAATTACTACTCAAGTGTTTTGAATACTCCACATTTTTTTGTTACCAGTGCATAATCATCATGTCAAAATAAGGAAAGAAGTGAATTTTATTACACTTTTTAAAACATAAGGCTGAAATTGATGTATTTCTGAATGAGAAGTGCCCCTCAATCGCTATTACTGAACACTGAATGGCCTTGGAAATTAGCTTTTGCTGTAGATTTCATAAAGAATTAATTCAACTTAAAACTAAAAGGCAAAATAGAGCTTACAGATGAAACTTATATTCTTATAAGGTTGATTTAATGACAATAAATTAATGACAAATTAAATTAATATTGTTTGAATAACAAGTAATATCAAGTTTTTTATACTTCCTGTGCTGTCAAAAGTTGAAACAGGAAGTGATATATCTATTCCCACACAAGTTTCTAGCACTTATATTTTCTCTAGCAAGGACTACAGTTCCAGCAGTGTTTTTCAGACTTCAATGAAATTGCAAAATAAATGTCCACATAAAATCCATTTAACTGAGCAATTGAAGAACTTCCACCTTACCTTCAATTGAAGTGATTACTCTGTAATGTAATGATAATAACATTCTATATCTAATAAAATTTCTATAATGCCTTCCAAGTGATGAATACACTCAATCAAAATCATAAGTTTGTGGATTTTAAGAATTTAGTGTGGAAAGACATTTTCAAGACGAAGAAAATCTTATTATAAATTAGCATTAACAGATGAATATTTACAATCAATTACAATGATAGGGAATATTATAAACTTTAATTAAACCAAATGTTATCACTCTTTACTCTCCAAAAAGGAATTCCATTCTTCTCATTAGTAAAACTATTACAAAAAAAAAAAAAATTGTACTCAATTGTATTATACATGTCCAAAACAGAACTCATTTTTTTTTCCCCAAACCCTCTCCATCTTCAATCTTTGCTATTAATGTAGAGGGCAAAAATCCTCCTCCTGGGTCTTCAGACTTGCAACTTAAGATGTCATCCTCAACTCTTTTACACCCATACTCAACCTGTTGCCAAGCTCTGTCAGTTTCCCTTTTATAAACATTTCTCTAATGAGAAATCATTCTTATGAAGGACCTCAAGCTTATATTCTATTGGTAGGTCTACCTCAAATCTTTCTCCAATCCAAGCCATTCTATAACCACCAAAATGATTTTCCTAAATGACAAGTCTATCCACATCACCCCCTTATTCAATAATCTTCAATAATTCCTTATTACCTCTAAGATCTAATATAAAATGCTATTTAGCATTTAAAGTCCTTCACAACCTAGTTCCCCCTCCTACCTTTCCAGTCATTTTCTACCTTAATCCCCTACTTGTATTCTCTTATCCAGTGACACTGGCTTCCTTGCTGTTCTACAAACAAGACACTTAATCTCTGGGTATTTTCTCTATTTCCCCATATCTGGAATGCTCTATTATTTCTATCTTTTAATTTTCCTTTATTTAATTCCTATCTAAAAATCTCTTCTACATGAAGTTTCTCTGAATCCCTTTTAATCCTAGTGCCCTTCCTCCATAGATCATAAAGTTTGCTTGTATCATCTTTCCATTAGATGGTGAATTCCTTGAGGACAGGAATTGTCTTTAGTTTCTTCTTATATCCCCAGTGCTTAGCACTGTGGGACACAGTAGGAGCTTAATAAGTATTGTTATATTTTTAATTTCTTTTTTTTTAAGTATAGCTTTTTATTAACAAAACATATGCATGGATAATTTTTGGACACTGACCCTCCTTCCCTCTCTACCTCTTCCCCTAGATGGGAGGTAGTCCCATACATGTTAAATATGTTAAAATATATGTTAAATACAATATATGTATACATATTTATACAGTTATCTTGCTGCACAAGAAAATCGGATTTAGAAAGAAGGTAAAAATAACCTGAGAAGAAAAACAAAAATGCAAGTAAACAATAATAGCAAGAGTGGAAAGGCTATGTTGTGGTCTACACTCATTTCCCAGTGTTCTTTCGCTGGATGTAGCTGGTTCTGTTCATTTTTGATCAATTGGAACTGATTTGGTTTCTCTCGTTGTTGAAGATAGCTACTTCCATCCGAATTGATCCTCATATAGTATTGTTGTTGAAGTGTATAATGATCTCCTGGTTCTGCTCATGTCACTTAGCATCAGTTCATGTAAGTCTCTCTAAGCCTCTCTGTATTCATCCTGCTGGTCATTTCTTACAGAACAATAATATTCCATAACAGTCACATACCACAATTTACTCAGCCATTCTCCAAATGATGGGCATCTATTCAATTTCCAGTTTTTAGCCACTATGAAAAGGGCTGCCACAAACATTTTTGCACATACAGATCTCTTTCCCTCCTTTAAGATCTCTTTGGGCTATAAGCCCAGCAGTAACACTGCTGGATCAAAGGGTATGCACAGTTTGATAACTTTTTGAGATATATTTTGAATTTCCTAAAAAAACAAACAAAAACAAAAAAATCCCATGGAAATAGTTTTCTCGTTTATGTAAGTACCTATATAATATCCTCAATTTTGCCTATTGGCCCAGAAAGTCCAAACTATTTACTATGTAGCCTTTTATAAAACAAAATTTGCTGACTCTTGTAACAGGTTAGAGATAGTTCTTCATATTAAACAAAAACAAAGAAAAGAATAACCTGATATTACATCCTTATTACATGACAGCCTCATTGATCCCTTTCTGCTACCACTTGAGTAGTTATTCCCCATCTTAGCTTGCACTATACTAAGGGATCCTATGCAAGATATTTTGGGCCTGAATCTTCCCAATATCTGAATATTTGAATCTTTTCTCATTGGGGGTTGAGGGGAGGTATTTTTTTCAAGGCCTAAAGTTCTGAGTTGGAACTCCTAACATTTTCCCATAGAAACAATGTTACAAACTGTGGTCAAATTCCCAGACCAAGTCCACAAAAGACCATTTAGCTGACAGTGTAACTGGATACTATTTAAGTAAAATACATTCCATTTCTTTCCACTGTCATGTGATTTTAATACTAAATAGAAATAGAACATCTGCTTGCAAATCATTAATTATGCCGCATTACACTAAAAATTAAATAAATGGATTTCTTTTTAGTTATAAATTAAGTGAATTTCATCTCCCAAATGATCACAATTTTTTAGAGAAAGATAGAAGACAGTATCATTAAGGATAATTCTTTATAACTCAAATTTTCACTGAAGACAGTCCCCAATTTACAAACATTGTGTTCCAGGACTTTGTTAATCAGTTGTTTGCTGCCATGAATTCAGGACCAGATCAGCTCCCCAAAAACCTATTTGAATCATAATGTGGCAGGTATTATTTCATAGAAAATTTTTTCAAAACAATAGTAGTTTCCTTCACTATGCCACAAATTTTACCTCTCTTTGCCTTTGTCTTTTATTGACAAAAAACAAGGATTGAAAGATATTATCTCTGCCTAATATTTCTTTTGTGTGTAACTTCAAGAAATAGTATTAAGGAAATTCATTGGTTCAGGAAGTAAATTTTCTGAGATTTTCAAATCACAACATTTCATTCACATTTCACTTAAAAATTTCTGTATTGCTCTATTAAAAAAAACTGCATAAGAGCAGCCCTGTTATTTTATCTTCCAAAAAAAAAAGAAAAGATTAAAAAAAACCTGGCTACTTCAAAAACTGGATTTCTCCTCACCCTGCAATAATTAAATAAATTTGAGTTACAAATGCAATTGCTTAATATTTAAAATGTTTAGAGTAGGAATTTTGGTGTGTGATAAAGATGAGGAAAAGGTAGGCTGGAATTTGATAGAATTTCAGCAATGGGAATGGGTAGAATAAACCAGGATGGGGATATAAATCCATCTTTTAAAGGCTTGAGGACACTGGATACATACATCTTAGAGAGAAGGGTGGGAAAAAAAAGTCTGCAGGAGAGCACTAAGAACAAACAATAGTGAATACACGTTTAAATTTCATCTAGCTTTCGCGGGTTCCACGTGTGAACCCTCCTCCCCAGGTACTGATGCAGATGCTACTTTAGCTTGCCTGGTTTTGTAGATCAGTGTTAAATCGGGCAAGCCTGCAAATGTAAAAGTCGGTTACATATTGCATCACTAAGAAATGCTTTGCAGATTTAAGCTGACCTCCAGTAATAAAACGTCTGACTGCCTATCCATCCTGCAATAAACAAGTTGTCAGCTATTAATAAATATCCAATGTAAAGTTCCAAAGTGTCTCGGTGAAGACCATCAGTTACCAAGATGGAAGAGACCATCTAGTACAAGGATATTGAAGTCGGAAAACTTTTAAAAAAAAATTGATAACTATAATTCAATGTAAATTGCAATCTTTATACTCCCATAGTATCTTTTATGCTTTAAAGATTATGCTAACGATTCCTAGGCCCGTCAGAATGCCTAAGGAGTCCAAAACGCCAAAAAATAAAAATCAATCTTAAACCGAAACCCGCCTCTGGTCATCCAGCCCCCTCATTTTATAAATGAGGCCAAAAGCAGACCAAGGCAATTATCAGAGGCTGCTTGATATTGCAAATTCGGGTTTGCTTCCTTCCACTACCACCCCCCCCCCCCCCCAATCTCCCTTTTAGCCACAAGCCTAACTAGAAGCTAGGCGGCTGCAGGCGATAACGGGACGGGGAAGTCCACGCCTTTGTTCCCCAGGGGGCAAAGAGTGCAAAAGGGGGAGGCTGGGAGAGAGAGAGGCAGGACTCTAAGTTAAAAGCACGTGCGCGCCACAGCTCCGTCGGAGCCACATGGAAAAGACTCAGGAAGGTGGCGCTTTATTTTGTCCCAATTAAGCCCAACCTCCTTCCCTCCCCCTTCCAAACTCAGCGTTCTAAAGCCGAACTCTATTTCCCGTCAGTCTTGCGCTGTGCGCGGGCTTGTTCAACCTTCTTTCCCTCCCCTCACTCACCCCGCCCCTCGGAGTTGGACGCGGATCGATGATGCGCCGTGTCCGGCGCGGGACAGTGACGCCACCTTGGCTCACGACGGCGGCAGTCGCTGCAGCAGCAATAGGAGCAAAAGCGGCAGCGGCGGCAGCGGCGACGGCGGTGAGAAGACTACGACTACGGCGGCGGCGGCAGGGCGGGCGCCAGGCGCGGGGGGGGAGGGGCGGGCGGGAGGCGCAGGCAGCAGCGGCTGAGGCGGCGGGAGCAGCGGAAGGATCACCGCCCGGCGGTCGCGTTAGGCCCTAGCGGCGCCGGGAGCTGCGCGAGACTCGGGAGCCCGCGCGCGCGCCGGCTTCCCCCCGGAGATCTCCATAGAGACCGTGACACGCACAGAGGCGGGTGCCCGCGGGCGGGCAGGCGGGCGGGCTGCGGGGCCCGGAGCAGGCGCCGCCGCCCCTTCTCCTCCTCCTCCTTCTCCTTCCCCCCTTCTCTTCCTCCTCTTCCTCCTCCTCCCTCCCCCCTCCCTTCTCCTCCTCCTCCCTCCTCCTTCCGCGCGCTCCCTCTCTCTCTCCCCCCTCGCCGGCCGGGCCTCGCGCTCCCTCTGGTGCCCGTGCCCCCGCGAGCGGGCCGGGCGGGCTCTTGGGCCGGGGCCGGGGGGTGGGGGGGCCGCTGAGGCCGCCGCCGCCGCCGCCGCCTCTCCCGCCCCTCCCCGCCCTCCCTCCTTCCCTTCCCCGCCCCGGAGCGGGAAGCGGCCGAGGCTCCGCCATGGCCTCGGGAGCTGGAGGAGGGGGCGGCGGCGGCAAGATCCGGACGCGGCGCTGCCACCAGGGCCCAACCAAGCCCTACCCGCGGGGACGGCAGCAGCAGCAGCAGCAGCAGCAGGTAAGGAAGGGGTTCAGGGCAGGCCAGGCCTGGGCCGCCCAGCGGCCGCGGCCTAGCTGAGCTCGGGGCTGGGGCGAGGGGCCACCGATTCCCACGTTGAGCTTCCCCAGCTTTACCCTGCCATCACACAAACCGCTGGGCCCCCCCATCACCCTGAAGCCACACACTGACCCCACCAACGCCATCCCCGCAACATTCTTCCTCCACTCCCCCTCGCCACTCCGAGTCCGCCTCCTCACACACACCTCCGCACATGTCACGGCCACCGTAGCATCCACGCTGACCCCTCAACGCACAGTCCATTGTGTTCCCTCCCCCCCACCGTGCTCCCCTCTTTCCGGTTTTCACACAAGGCACCTCTTACTGTTTCCCCCTCTTCCCCGGGACGCTTGTGTTCCCCCACAACCCCTTTTTCCTATATATCCTCTCCACTAGGACATTTCTGTCTTGTGCTACACACACACTCCCGCTGTGTCTCCCTTTTCCCAATACGCTTCTGATTTCCTCTATTATGCCCACCTCCACCATCACACAATACACACCCACTGTTCCCCATTCTTTTACACATTTCAATCTTTCCTGATTTCATCCACCAAAGACACTTCCTACTGTGCCCCCATCTTCCCCAACAGACACACGCACAATCCTCCTATTTATGCTCCTCTTTTTACTTAATCCCCTATTCTGCCAACTTTGTCCTCCGAAGAACTGTTGTCTTCCCCAGCACAGCACACTTGTTCCCTAATCTTCCTCAACACCCACCCAAATAGATGCAAACCATCCTCAGCACTGCATGCCCACTATGCCCCCCCCCTTCCCCAACACACATCTGTCTTCCCCACAACATATACACACATACCTAACTTCACCCAACATATCTCCAAACCCATCTGTTTTCCCTTACACACCTATTTTCCCCTTAAAACACATTTACCCACACACACATTCACTCATATTCCTAGTTTACTGATTTCCTGCACATTACATCTTTTTAGACACTACACATTCATTTCCCCATACACACCTGTATCCCTTCACACATGCCCACCCACATCTTCCACTGCACACATGGCTCTTCCCTTACATCCCTACTTGTATCTACCCCTCCACATATGCACACCCTCCCTCACATCTGCATGAGTGCCCACACATATATACCCAAACCCACACAAGGCATGTATGGGGACCTCTGGAGCCAGGGATGGGATGAGCTCATCAGGCTAGTGATAAAACGCATGTATTAGAGCTATGCCAGTCACTTCATCTCCAGATATGTATCTAGGTCTGGGGTTTTCTGGGTTAATAAAACAATAGTGGTTGTATTTCCAGACATTGCTTTTCTTTTTTGAGGGAAGTGGGGTGTTTGTAGAAAGAGACAAATAATAAGGTGGGAAGTTATCTTGGGCTAATTATGTCTTTTGTGTTCCTGGAATAGAGTGTAGGAAAGGATTGAATACATTTGGTGGGAGGATGGCCCTCTTTCTAGCCCCACATTTCTTGAAAGTGATAGTTTTGTTTTATATGTTGGTTTTCTTTGCATTTCTGTCCCCATTCTTTTAAAAGTCCAGCTTGGATTGCACCAGAACTATGGTCCACGTGGATTACCTTCTGGGGGAAGGGTTATAATCACAATAGCTGCATTTTGAAAATCCCTCTTTTCTTATGTGTCCCATATGGGTTGGCCTTTATTCTGTCTTTACAGGTTTTTTTGGGGGGGTGGGGGTATTGGACTTGGCAATTCTCCAAAGATGATCAGGGCATGTGGTTTTGGTTTCTGGTATTCAGATTTTCATTTTGTTGAGGATATTCTAGAAGCTTGTTTGTTTTTTAGAGGACAAATAATATAACCACTATATATACAGTTGCCAATATTAGGCAACCTTTGTAAAAAAAGATATTAAGGTAGCTAAGCTATCTTAAGAAATGACAGCTAGTTGATCCATAGTTACAAGATAAAAATTCTTTTTTTTTTTTTTTTTTAAGCCTGAGAGGAAATTAATTAACTTGATATAGAAAATAAACTTATTTAATATATTAGTGAGTTAAGTGCGTTAACAACCCTTTTGCTACATCTGGTAGCAATACCTACCATTTAAATGATGTGAACAATATTAGATCTGACTCATTCCAGATAATCATTGGTATTTATAGATTGCTTTAAAGTTTTCAAAGAAATTTACATATAGTATTCACTTTGAGTCTCATAACAACTCTTAGGATAGATAATACCAGAAGATGGTACATTTGATTTTTTTCCATTTTAGAGAGGAGAAAATTGAAGTTGAGGTTGTGACTTGCTGACTCCATCTAAGTTCACTACTGTATACTATTTTTCTCAAATGATTTGGAATATTAACCCCCTATTTAATAATACAATTTCTTATGATTGGGAAAATTATAGATTATTTTCCTAAACACAGGATTGAAGAAATGAAAAATTGGAGGCATTACTAAGTAGGATTTCTACTTCTAATTATCATTGCTTCTTTCTTATTAAATATTCACAGGTCTTGGAATTCTTAACCTCTAGTTTTTTTCCTTCAGGCATTTACAGAAAATGCTTGATTGCCAAATCTTTTGGAAAACCAATATGCTTGGTCAGGGAATCTGAATTTTAATCTCCACTCAGGGGCCTCTTAACTCACAGTAAAGTATAGACAAATCATTGAAATTGAGCTTGTCTTCCTTTTTTGTAGACTAGGAAGGGGAATTACTGTGTTTTGATGAGAAGGATTGTTGGGTGAACAAATAAAGATATGGGATTGAAAAAAATGATATGTAGATGAATAAAATTCATTAATTTGAATTAATATTAATCAGACTATTTTAGGGAAGAAATGACACTATTGTGATATCAACTAGAAATAGAGACCCCCGATCTCTTCAAAAGGAATCTTGAGGTTCATATCTTGATTTAGAACATCAAATATTTATGGGTTTTTTTAAATTGACACAACAACATACTAAAATTACATAGAAATTATATTTTGAGTGTTGTGGGCCTTGTGTTTGACATAACCTCTGCTGTATAATACCAAAGGCAAAGATTTTTTTAATAGTAAGTTTTGTCTTAAAATTGAAAAATCCAAACACGTTTATAGATTTATAATATTCCAGAATAATTTGTGATTGTATAATGCCATTGTTCAATTCTGTTATTTACTAATTTTTTTTTTTTTTTTTGGCTGAGGCAATTGGGGTTAAGTGACTTGCCCAGGGTCCCACAACTAGGAAGTGTTAAGTGTCTGAGATCAAATTTGAATTCAGGGGTCTATCTACTGCGCCACCTAGTTGCCCCTATTTATTATTTGTTAAAAGAGAAGGTCATGTTCTTTTATTCTGCCAAAAAAACCCAAAATGTACCAACCTACATACATTGTACCAAATCTGAGTTTTATTGGCTCTTCAGTGTTTTTCTTTTCCATAGTTGTTGTCAGCGAATATATTGACTTGGGGAGGGGGGGATGCTTTGTTTTATATCATTTTATATGTCTTTGATTTTATGAATTTGTCATAATGATATTTTAATATATTCATAAACAGTTTATTTGCTCAGTCCCCAGTTGTTGGACAGGTTTCTAATTTATGTTATAAATAGTGCTGCTCTTAATATTTTAATCCAAAAAAATTTTTTTTTTCATTCACTGACCTAACCTTAAGATAATATCTACTAATTGAATTGCTGAGTCAAAAACCTTATATTAAGGACATTGCAATGAAAATCATTATTCATGGGATTTCAGGATTATAACATGTAACAAACTGTCTTAAAATAGATTAATAGAAAGTATATACCCTTTTTGAAGAGTTATAGATTATAAGGTTAGCCAGAAGGGACAATTAGAGGACATCTATTCTAACCCTTCATTTTACAAAGTAGAAAATCGGTCTAGAGCAGTTTAGTGACTTGTTAAAAGGTCACATAGGCAGTAAGTGGCAGACCAGGTTTTGTGATACCAGATCAAGTACTCTTTTTATTGTACCAAATGGCATTATTTTGAAATAAAGATTTTGATTACAAAATTCGTGTTGTACAAAGTAAAAGCTTGTAACCATTAACTAACAAAATGTGTGTGTATGTAATCAAGTGACTTGCTATATAAAGTCTTCTATGCATCCTCTTCTCACCCCCTCCTCTTTTTGAATATAGAGGTAATCTGAAAGAAACCTGGAGTTAGAATCAAGACCTGTATTCACATCCTACAGAAGCCACTTAATAACTCTACACTGACCCAAATTACTTAACAGTGATTTATTTCTTATGTTCTCATTTGTAAAAATGTTAATTTGTCTACCTGCCTTTCAGAAGTTGTTTGGGAATGGAATATGACCATACATACATGCGTGCATGCATACATATTTTCAAAAAAGCAATATATTAGCCAGCTTTACAGTTAGAAGAAAATATGTAGTTGCTTAGTATTAAAATTTAGATATTCCTAACTCAAAACTCACATTGTGCAGAAAATGATCCATGAAGAAGTTAGTCTCCTTTCTCTTTTAAATTATTTGATACTAGTATTACTTTAAATAGATGCTGAATATTGATTGAAGAAAGGTCATAGATATGTTGATGAGGATTTTGCCTTTAAATGTCAGTTTTACCTTAAATAGAACACCTGAAGATAATCTGTAGCTTCTTTCTTTGGTCCCTGTTGGAATTTTTCAGATGTGTGAACTACCTGCACTGTTCTTTTAGGGCCAGCAACTGTGAATGTGTGGCAGCTGCTGCTGAGTCATCATGAATAGCAAGATGCTTCATGACATGGCATGATTTGTGGAATTTTTTACTCAGTGATGAAGTCTTAAGAGTTAGGAATTTGAGGGTTCTAGACTAATATGGGAAGTTAGTATATTGAGGGGAATTCAGTCCAATTAAAAGACATTTGTCACTTATTTTCAACTATCCTAGTAGTTTAGCCCAATAAATTTCATTCTTATGTTCAATAGGCACAGCCCAATTATTTCAGAGACATTTTTTATGTGCTTGGGTGTAATTTTCTGTCGATTTAAAGACAGTGAGAACTTCAACCTCTTGCCTAGCCCTACATATAGATCTTTTTCAGTTGGTATTTTCTCCACTTCATTTATATTGTTGTTATTAATTCTGTCTTTTGATTAAACTGAAATTCCTGAGGATTGTCTTGGTTTGTTCAAGAGTGGAACAAAGTAACTCACAATTTAGAAGTAGAGGTAAACAGTGACCTGGATGCAAGTTGGTAAACACTTTACTACTACTAACTTTTAACCACTTACACATAAAAGGTGGTAGTGTTTTTTATCCCAGAAGTTCTTGTGACTTGTATGGTTCTTGTCCATTTTGTAAGGTCCTTTTGGTGCAAACTACCAGGCTCCAAAGGATCCAAACACCAGAACAAATATTTCTGGATGCCAGGATAACAAACTATTTGATGATAGCTTCAATATTTAATTTCATTTATATTGTTGCTCTGTTTATGCACAGTTTAGTTATACCTACCCATTCTGTATTATTAAATAAATCTACCCATAAATTTCTTTTAGGAATAGGAAAGAGTATCTTCTTTCTTTTGACATTACTTGGACACCTATGCAACATCTCTGCTGTTCGTAAAAATTATTCATAGGTTTTCTAAAAGCTGTTTCCTAAAGACCAATGTAAATGTGAATTGCAAACTCAGAGCCTCTAAGGAACATGGAGGAGGGTGGAACCCTATTTCACGATGAAGAGTAAAATTTGAATTATTGCCATTCCTATGGAATATTTCAAAAGTATACCACTGCTTTTGGGACTTTTTGTTCTGGAAGTCTTTTCCTTCTCCCTATATATTGTGATTCTAGGATCCCCCATATCTCCCTAAAAAACCAAGCAGTTAAGATGGCACAATCTCCAAGGGTGGGTGGTTATTATTCTTGTGATGCCATGTATCCAAAACATTTGACATAGTGTCTATAAATAATACTAATTGATAAATACCATTTTTCAATTTCCTTCTCCAGAGTGAAAAGTTAAGATGTATTATAAAGCAAAACAGTATACTAGGTGGTGCAGTGGTAGAGCACCAACCCTGAAATCAGGAAGACCTGAGTTTACACCTGGCCTCAGACACTTAACACTTCCATGGCTGTGTGACCCTGGGCAAGTCACTTAACCCTTCAGTCAAAAAAAAAAAAAAAAAAAAAAGGCAATACAGTAAGAATTGAGAAAACCAAAGCTTTTCAGTTCTCACTAAGACAACCCAATGTTCTTCTCAGTGAAATAATATCTTAAATTCTAATTTTCATTTTCTTGGATGCTAGTGGTTCCTTGGGCCAGGAATTGGTTTGTCTATATTACCTGCACCATGATTTATGAATAGGTGTCCAGTAATTAATTGGTTGAATTGGTGTCAGTGCTTACTGAGGGATAAATTAGAAGAGGTTGACATAAAATTGAATTATTTCTTAGCATTTAAATTACCTCTGGCCAAATTTGTTTTCCGAGAAAGAAAAGAAGATGCTTTACTGAGCTGGTGAAATTTTTGGATTATTTTCTAAATGTTATCTTGAGTTAGTTGTGTGTTCTGTTTTGTTTCTCCTAAAGCAGGGGTTGTGTTGTTGTTTTAAAGTAGAAGATTCCAAAGCAACTCTTCCACTTGCAAATACTATTCTAGGTTGGGAGTTTTTAAATATATCATACATCCTTCGTTAGCCTATTCTGTTCCTTCCTTCAAGCTAGAACAACTAGATTATAATCTAGTGTGTCTGTTGTTAGAATACTAATTTTAGTAATTTTGTGAAAGCTAATCAAGAGCCCCGGGATGATGGTTTTTTTTTTTTTTTTTTTTTTTTTTTTTTTTTTTTTTTTTTTGAGGGGAGAGTGGAAATCACAGCGATTCTTGGAAATTATCTCTTTCTGGAAAGGTTGCTGTGAAGGTTCCACACTAATGAAATTATAGATACTTCAAATAAATGTTATATATACATGCAATGTCTGGGTGAAAACTCAAACACTTAAGTATTAGTGGTTACTTTTCAGCAAAAATACAAATGCAAATAGTATTTTGAAAATGAACATGGCTGTTTAAAAAAATTGAAAGGTATGTATATAACATGTAAACATTTGAAATTAGAAATGCTTCATAAGATAGCGTGAAATGGGGAATTCTGATTATTTGGTGTTTCTTTTAAAATTTACTTTAAAATTTTTTACTTTAAAAACTACCCTAAAGGTTTTAGAACTAAATTAGCCTTTTGTTATATAAATGTAAATGTTGAGAACATGTTAAAACTCTAGTATTTTAAGGCTTGTGATAAATGTGAGGGAAGAAAAAAGGATATGATTAAAAATTCTTAGCATAAGGACCTTCAAAAAAGATAACCTGGGTAGAAGAGTAAGGGAGATTTATTTGAAGTGTAGAAGATAGTGAGAAGAGAAGGCTTAGAAAGGTCTGAGAGGAAACAAAAGGAGCAGGTATAGTCTATAGGCCTAGAGAACAAAGGCAGTAAGATGACTGGAAAGAAATTAGAGCAGTATTGAAGTCCAGGGCATACTGCCCCAGAACCGAAAGATGAAACTAGTATTTGATATGACAGATTGGCTGAATAAATGAAATTACTTGAAAAAAGAAATTTTCCACCAAGAAGGATGCTATTTAGTATAGATTAAATAAAAAAAAAGGGAACATGATGGTTTTCTGAAGTACAAAGAAGCCAATTGGAGAGAACTGATGATGAACAGAGTAAGCTTTGTATTTAAATATTGGAGAATATGAGAATAGTATCAATTACACCCAGGTTGTAAATTAGAAAGCAATTTAGAGGAAACTTTTATTTCTCATTTCTTACTACATTCTTAAAAGTTGATATTAGTCTTAAATATATAGAGTACAACCAAGTAGAACATAGATTAGGGAGTTTCTCTTTTACTGTTTTAAAATTGTCATTAAATTCATTTTTAAGATTTTTCAAGTAATAAGTATTTTCCCCCTATTTGTCTCTCCTACTCTTTATGTTCCAGTTAGGCAATTTAAAACAAAACAAAAAAATACTCCTCCAACAATTCTCTCAATATATATCTAGTCTTAACAAAGCATTTCCACATTAATTGTCTGACAGTGTCTTTCTTAAAGTTAAATGACTTTATTTTAAAATAGTTACAAATTTATTTTCATTAAATAGTACCCAGAAGAGGATCTAAATACTGGCATTTTTGTGGAAAGATTATTCCATTCCTAGAATATATGCTGATAAATATTTTAATTTTCATTTGGGAATCTCTAAGAACTTCTGAAATATTTAAAAAGTCTTTTCACAATTTAGGTGTGCTTTGTAAATCACTGGCATTTAAATAAAATTATTAAATGTTTCATATAGTAAAAATGAAAATATTTCAGTGATATTGTACTTAATATTAGCGTCACTAGCAAATCTTAAGGAAATTATTCGTGTGTTCCTATTTAAGAGAGATTTATTCATTGATGATCATTTTTTCTAATTCCTCAAGGTGCCCTTTTTCTTTGCTAGAGTACTTTGTCATTACTTGTCTTATGCAGTTTTTATTTTATAATTTATAATGTAGTTATTTGTATATTTAGCTTATATCCTATTTTTGATTTTAAACTCCTTGAGGATACCATTTTTGTTTTGTTCATATGTATCCCTGGCCCAAGCTGTGATTTTATTTTTTTAGGTACTTATACTTGTTGAATGACTGTTTCTGACTTTTATAGGAAAGAAAACATTGAAATTTGGAATGAGAATAGAGACATTTCCTAGTTGTGTGATAGTGGACATCATGCCTTGCATGTGTATTAGTATATCATTCAATTTTTATAAGGAAAGCATTTATAAATTTAAAAGCACTATATGAATGTAAACCATATGTTAATTAATAGTCGATTCATAAGCATTTATAATCAGTTTCTTCCTCTCCACACATATCAAGTATTTTGCCATGGTCTGGGGAAACAAAGATACTAATAACATTTATGTTAATTTTAATCCACAGATTGGGGGTCTGTTTAATTTTTAACACTAATAAGAACTGGCATTTAAGTTTGTGGAAGTAATTTACTAGTCTCCTTTGAACAGAAGGAGTCTTGTGAAGTAGGTACAGTGCATGACATTCTCATTTTATAAATAAGAAAATTGAGGCCTATGTTAAGAGACTTTGCATATATAACTACATAGTTGAGAATTTTAAAGAGCAAGATTTGAACTGAGGTTTCCTGATTCTAAATCCAGCATTATAGCCATTCTACTATATAATATTGGTAACCTGTACTTAAAAATCTTGAACATTTGTGAAGCTAAGTTGAAGCAAATGGATTTTTGAATTTTTAAAATCTTAATTCCTAATTATGACTAACGTCATAGTATCATTATCTAATGTGAACTTTCCTTTAAATAATTGTGTTACATATTTTAAGTATTTTATTTTTCCCAATTATGTATAAAAACAATTTTAACATTAATTTTTAAGATTTTTCAGTTTCAACTTAACTTTTCCTCCACCTTCCTTGAAGCAGCAAGCAATTTGATAAGTTTTGTGTATAATCATGCAAAACACCTCTGTATTAGTCATGTTGTGAAAGGAGACATATTCCAAAAATCCCTAAACAAACCCTAAAAAATCCCCCCACTTTATTTATTGAAAGTAAAGTGAAAAATAGTATCCTTCAGTCTGCATTCAAACTCCATTACTTCTTCCTCTGAATAAGTATAGCATTTTTCATGAGTCCTTTGGAATTGTCTTAGATCATTGTATTGCTGAAAATAGCTAAGTCGTTCACTGTTAATCATTATGTAGTATCAGTGTTGTTGTGTTCTGGCTCTGCTTTCTTCACTTTGCCTCAGTTTGTGTAAGTCTTTCTGGGATTTTCTGAAATCAACCTGATCATTATTATTTCTTCTTTTTTTATTTTTTTTTAAATTTAAAAATTTTAATAGTATTTTTTCCTTACTACATGCAAAGATAGTTTTCAGCATTCATCTTTACAAAATTTTGTTTCAAAATTTTCTCCATTCCTTCCCCCTTTCCAAGACAGCAAACAATCCAGTATAGTTTAAATATGGTCAATTTTTCTAAACTTATTTCCATATTTGTCATGCTGTACAAGAAAAATTGGATCAAAACACAAGAAAGAAAAAAACAAGCAGGCAAACAGCAACAACAACAAAAGATGAAAATACTGTGTTTCAATCCATATTCAGTCTTCATAGTTCTCTTTCTGAATGTGTATAGCTCTTTCCATCACAGGTCTATTGGAATTGCCTTGAATCCTCTCATTGTTGAAAAGAGCCAAGTCCATCACAGTTGATCATCATATAATCTTGTAACTCTGTATTCTCTTGGTTCTGTTCACTTACTATCATTTCATGTAAGTCTTTTCAGGCTTTTCTGAAATCATTCTACTCATTATTTCTTATAGAATAATATTACATTCACATACCATAACTTATTCAGTCATTTTCCAACTGATTCCTACAAAAAAAGGATTGATACAAATATTTTTGTACATGTCTTTTCCCCACTTTTATGATTCTTTTTGCGGTACAGATACAATAAAGACTGCTGGATTAAAGAGTATGCACAGTTTGATAGTTCCAAATTACTCTCTAGAAGGGTTAGATCATTTCACAACTCCACCAGCAATGCATTAGTGCCCCAGTTTCTCTACATCCTCTACAACATTTATCATATTTTTCTGTTATCTTAGCCAATCTGAGAAGTATGAAGTGGTATCTCAGAGTTGTCTTAATTTGCATTTCTCTGATCAATAGTGATTTAGAACATTTTTTCATATTATTAGAAATGATTTTAATTTCTTCATCTGAAAATTGTTCATATCCTTTGGCCATTTATCAATTGGAGAATTACTTGTATCCTTGTAAATTTGCCCATATATATATTTGAGAAATGAGACCTGTATTAGAAATACTTCCTATAAAAATGGTTCTCTGACTTTCTGCTTTCATTCTGATCTTGATTATGCTGGTTTTGTTTGTGCAAAATCTTTTAAATTTAATATGATCAAAATTATCCATTTTACATTTAGTAATGCTCTGTTTCTTTGGCATAAATTCTTCCCTTCACCAATAGATCTGACATGTAAACCATTCCTTGTTCTCCTAGTTTGTTTATGGTATCACTCTTTAATTTATTTGATATTCTTTGCCTTTTGTTCTTTTAGATGAATTTTATTATATTTTCTTTCTCCATAAAATAATTTTAAAAGTATTTTATATTGTCTATTTTAAATGGAATTTCTCAAATTCTTGTTCTTGGACTTTGCTGGAAATGTGGAGAAATTATGCTTGTGGCTTATATGGGTTCATTTTATATTTTGCAACTTTGCTAAAGTTGTTCATTTCAAGCAGTTTTTTTTGGTTAATTGTCTAGGATTTTTCTAAATATATCATTCTCAGTATACCATAAGTATATTAGTATGTCATCAGCAGTGATTGTTTTGTTTCCTCATTGTCTGTTCTAATTCCTTCAATTTCTTCCTCTTTTCTTATTGTTATGCCTAATATTTCTAGTACAATATTCAGTAATAGTGGGAGTGATATTTTTCAATATAATCCTTGATCTTATTGGGAAGGCTTTTAGGTTATTCCCAGAATTACATGTGTGTAGGGTTTTTTTTTTTTGTTTTTTTTTTTTTTTTGTTTTGTTTTGTTTTGTTTTGTTTTGTTTTTAAGGTTAATGCCTTGGCAAGCTTTTCATTTCTTGGTCCTCTGACTTTCATTGCTAGAAGATCTGGAATTTTACACATCTATTAAATTTGACAGTCTTATACTCTTATTGAGCCATAATATTCACTATTACAGATATCATTATTCCTGTGGTAAAATTTATTGAAGACGACAACGATTAATTTTTTAGATTTTATTTTCTTCTTTTTCTTGAGTTGCTTATTTAGTTGTTCCTTCTTTTTAGGGTTAAGTAATTATATGATAGAAAAATTGCTTAATTTGATCTTGCCTGTGTTGAACAATTTTGCATTTGTTGAGGCTATGAATTTGAGGGGGGGCACAAAGGGTGAATGGGAAACATTGTAGGATAACAGAAAATGAACTAATGCCAAGGGGCATTCTGTTGACTGTATTTCTAAATGCTTATTTTAGAATACCACAATTATTCTTATTTTTCTTAGAAATAGGTTGTCCTATGAAAAGCTTCTCAGTAATTCAGTGATCCAAAGAAATCCAAGATTGTTGGACAGAAAATGCCATTTGCAGCCAGAAAAAGAACTAAGGAGATTGAATCAACACATTGCATGTTTTTCTGTTTTTTTTTAATCTTCTCTCCATGGTTTTTCTCTTTTGCTCTGATTTTTTTTTTTTCTTACATGATTCATAAAACAATGTGCATTAAAAATAAAAACTAAAAAAGTATAGGTTGTCAAAAATGTTTATCTAAGGGACTGCAATACAGTGTGTTTAAGCTGAATACAACATAATTAAATATAACAAAGTACATTGACATGATAACAGGTAATTAACTGAGAAAACTTGTCTTCTGTTGATTCTGATGTATTCTTGGGCACTTTCAGCATTTCTCAAGAGTATTTAAATTCTAAAATAATCTTTAGGCTTTTGCCTCATCACTTACCTGTAATATCTTTAATTTTCATCTTTCCTCAGTTTCTTGACCTACATTATGTAGCCCTCCAGGTTGATACTTCTTTGTCTTATTTATTTTTTTAATTTTTAATTTTAATAACTTTTTATTTACAAGACATATGCATGGGTAATTTTTCTGCATTGACCCTTGCAAAACCTTTTGTTCTAACTTTTCCCCTTCTTCCCCCTATCCCTTCCCCTAGATGGCAGATAGACCAATACATGTTAAATATGTAAAAGTATATGTTAAATATAATATATGTATACATATTTATACAGTTACCTTGCTGCACAAAATAAAAAATCAAATTTAGAAATAAGATAAAAATAACCTGAGAAGGAAAACAAAAATGCAAGCGGACAAAAACAGAAGTAGAGGAAACTCTTATGTTCTGGTCCACACTCACTTCCCATAGTTCTTTTGCTGGGTGTAGCTGGTTCTCTTCATTATTCAGTAATTGGAACTGATTTGGTTCATCTCATGAAGAGACCCACATCCATCAGAGTACATCTTCATACAGTATTGTTGAAGTGTATAATGATCTCCTGGTTCTGTTCATTTCACTCAGCATCAGTTCATGTAAGTCTCTCCAAACTTTTCTGAAATCCTGCTGGTCATTTCTTACAGAACAATAATATTCCATAACATTCATATACCACAACTTACTCAACCATTCTCCAATTGATGGGCATTCATTCAATTTCCAGTTTTTAGCCACTACAAAAAGGGCTCTTTGCCTTATTTTTCAGAGATTGTTTTATTGGGTCTCTTAGAAGTGAAAGAAGTTGAAAGATTTGTCTTCTTTCAAGTTGGTAAGGGCGGGGTGAGATAAATAATTCTCACATAATGTTAGAATTCTTACAAGGTGCTAAGTCACTGGAATTGATAGAGACAATGATTATGTACTTAGTACTTACTAGAATTCTGCAAGATTCACACCTTTAAGAGAGCATATATAAGCAAGGAGCCTCAGCCAGGATTCAGAACCAAGGAAGACAGAGAAGTGGCGGCAGGTTGTTCTATGGAGAACACTGAAACCAAGATCTGGAAGGCCTCCAGAAAACTAGCTGAGCCCCAAGTGAAGGAGATAAGATTTTGGAAGAAACAATAAAGGATTTAGACTTGAACTCCTGGCTGAATTTGAGGTGATTATTGGGCTGAACTGAAACTAAGGCTACATCCAGAAGCTCCCAGAGAACATTATATTTCAAAGAACATTGCATTTTGGTGCCCAACGTGGGGCTGACATCCTGATTTCAGTGGAAAAAGCTTCAATCCTGATCTGTGGAAAAACCTCTGATCCTGATTTCAGTGGAAAAGTCTCCTCGATCCAGAAATTAGGGTGAGTACAAAACAGACAAGGACACTTTGTTAAAGGGCTAAAACTAGTGCTTCAACTAAAATGGGGCAAATGTTTAGAAAACAGCCTGCTTTTCCTCTTCAAGGAAAATGTGTAGAGAGCATTGTCAAAGTTATGAAAAGCCAAGGTTTGATTATAATTTGGGAGCAGATCACTGAACTTTTAAAAACTGTACAGTACACATCTCGTTGGTCCTCTAAGGAAAAAGAATTGGATCCAGAGGAATGGAAATTAGTAGGAGAGCAACTATGTGAATACTACAATTCCAGTCCAAACTCAATTTCCAAAAATACACTTAATACATATAATTTAATACAACTGGTTTTAAGAAATTATATAAGTGTTAGAATAAGGAAAAAAGAAGAAAGAGCAGAAGGGGGAGGTGCCAAATAAACTAGGTGAAAAGGATAAAGCGTCAGATAAGAATGGAGTTAAGTACAATTTTGAGAGTGGCACTTCACAGCAGGAGCATTCTCCATCCTCTGACCTACCTCCCTCAATTAATCTTCATGGGGGGAGGGGGAGAGGCAATAACACATTCAGGACCTCCTATGAAGCAGCCTATGACAAGATTATAAAAGGCATTTGTTATGGCAAAAAATGAAGGACAGGATGTATTTAAAAATAAATGCATATCCTGTGTTTGAAGAGTTTGACTCTTCAATCTGAAAAAGGAGAAGATACATTTCTTTTAATTTGGAAAAAAATTAAGGATTTGAAAAAAGGTTGCACTCTTTATGGCGCTACATCATCTTATGTTAAGATGTTACTAGATAGTTTGGCTTATGAAATCCTAAACCCAATCCATAGCAAGGACATGTTTAGAACCTGGACAAAACTTGTTGTGGCTTTTGGAGTATCATGAATTATGTAGGATTCAAATTAGATGCTAGGGAAACAAGAGTTAACACACAATTCACTTTTGACCAACTAGCAGGTGAAGATCAGTATGGATTAATTATCCCATAACAGTGTATGAGCAAATTTCTAAGGCTGCAATAAAAGCTTGGGGTTCTCTCCCAGAAAAAAAGATGAAGGTAAAGCTTTCACAAAAATAGAGCAAAGTCCCAATGAACCCTTTGCCGATTTTGTGGGACATCTGCAAAAGCTGTCATAAGAACCACTGGAGAAAATGCAGATACAGAAATAATGATCAGGCATCTGTCTAAGGAAAATGCTAATGAGGTTTGCAGAAGAATTATATGGGGACTATACAAAGATGCTCCTTTAGAGGAGATCATAAGACGCTGTGCCATAGTGGGCACAAATGATTATTATACCCAGACTATAATGAACATGGGAAGACAAGGTCCCTCTTGGAAAGGAATTTTTAGAGAAAATTGTCGATGTTTTCAATGTGGAAAAGTTGGAACTCTTAAGAGCTCAGTGTAGATATAGAGTGAGAAGACAGACTGAGAGAAGACCTAAAATCCTATGTACAAAATGCAGCAAGGGCTTCCACTGGGCCTCAGAATGTAGATTGACCTAGGGAAATGTGAGGCAGAGTCCAGCCCCAAGATATTATACAAAAGACAGATGGGGCATGATAACAGCTGAGTTTATACCCAGAGAGTCTTTAGAAGTTCAGGTCTCTGATGTGATCTGTCAGCCAAAAAGCAATCAGATAACAGAAAAGGATTACAATCTCATTGGGGAGAATACAGATTTTTTTAAATCAGCAGGGCAATGTCCAGTGCAAACAGCTCCAATGCAGTTGCCAGATGATGAGAGATTTAGAAAGTGATAAATAGAAGGGACTAGATAGGTTAACTGCTTAAGGGTTTGTTGTATTCCTACAGATGGAGAAGGAAACGGATGGCAGTGAGCACCTGGAGAAAGACAGAAAAAGAGAAAAACCTCAAAATAAAGTAGAAGATCTAAGAAACATCTGACACTGAAAGAGCATGGCTGATAATGAGACAGTTGCAAGACTTGAAAACCAATAAGAGTCATTGACTTCCCTAAGACAAGATGAGAGTATTGCAGGACTTCAAAACTTGCAGGAATTATTGCATTTGTGGCACATGAACAATGGATTCCTTTTGGACTATTTCTAGATTTATTGACATGTATAATTCCTCATGCTGATTCATGTTATTTGTTATATCACTACTAGCCTGTGTTATGTTACTGTGTGCTTATGTAATTATGTGTAATACTTCCCATATTGAGGGACTTATATATACCTGTTTTATGAGTGAGCCCCTTCAGAAACCTGCTAATGTAATTTGAATTCCCATTTCCTTTGGTGTTTTCATCTCCCTGAGATGTTGGGGAAAGCGTGATCACCTCTTTTTATGGTGTTTTCACTCCTTTTTTGAGCAATTAGAGAAGGCGTGATCATCTTTTTTGGGGTTCTTACCTCCTTGAGAAATCAGGGAGGTCACAACAACTTATGTTCTAAATCAAAAGAAGGGGGAGAGGTTAGAATTCTTACAAGGTGCTAAGTCACTGGAATTGATAAGAGACAATGATTATGTACTTAGTACTTACTAGAGTTCTGCAAGATTCACACCTTTAAGAGAGCATATGTAAGCAAGGAGCCTCAGCCTGGATTCAGTCGAGGAGATTTACAAGTCAGAATGAAGGAAGACAGAAGTGGTGGCAGGCTGTCCTGTGGAGCACACTGAAATCACGATCAAGAAGGCCTCCAGAAAACTAGCTGAGCCCCAAGTGAAGGACATAAGATTTTGGAAGAAACAATAAAGGATTTAGACTTGAACTCCTGACTGAATTTGAGGTGACTATTGAACTGAACTGAAATAAGGCTGCCTCATAAACTCCCCAAGAGCTTCAGAGAACATTATATTTTAAAGAAGAACATTACAATAGAATACCTAGACTTTTTTTTCCCCTCCCCAACTACTTTGCTCCTTTTACTTTGGCTTCTGGTGCCAGCTCTATGTAGGTGTGACTTCAGAAGACGGTTGTGTGGAAGACAGGGCAGGAGAAAGACTTGACTCAATAAGAAGGAAAATGAATTTTAAAAAATGATTTGAAGAGCTTTGAAATAATGAAGAACACAGACATTTAACTTTTTGAGTAAGAAAATGAGGAAAATTTGAAGCTTAAAGCAACTAAAGAAAGGATTGAGTCTGAAAGAAGATTGGATGGAGGATTCAATTCCATAAGTGTACGAACTGGTTGGATGGCCAGGCTTAAAAGCAGAATTGTCAGATTCTTTTTCACTGTGGCAGGAGGTTTGGTAATGCAGTAGTAATAGCCCAAGAGTTTTACCAGCATTTTTGTGTCAGTGACTTGGATGAAGGAATAGATTTGTTTGTATTTATAAATAACAAAACTTCAAGAGATAGCTGACATCCTGGATCATAGAGTCAATGTTCAAAAAAAATCTTTATAGGCTAGATTTGGAGTTTGTAACCTGGATCTGGAAGCTTCTTTTCTTTTTTAAACGTTTTCCTAATTATATTTTAGTATAATTGTTTTTCTTTGTAATCCTCTGTATTTTGTTTTATATATTTTAAAACATTCTAAGTGTTTGGGACAAAGAGCTACACAATTTGACTACTACAGAGATCACTCATAGAAAGCAGAATTATTTATTAGAATCTCAAGAAATGGACCCAATCTTGGTCTGAAGCCAAATTTCAAAGCAGGATAGGGCTAGAGGCTTGAAAATGCTTACAACTTTTTATACATTTCAGACAAAGAACATTCAAAATCCCTCCCTCTATATGTTGTGATTGGTCACATAATGTTCCCCTAGTTGGTCAGTGGAATGTAATATACAAGGTGATAGATATATAGCTTCTTTGGACACTTTTGACAATGGAATGTAGTCCAGGCCTTATTTAAAATCATGTGACTCCAGAGAAGCCAAAACTGAGGCCTTATAGGCTTGATCTACTTTAGCTAACAGTCTCTGATCAACATAGGCTGTAAGTTCTCCAGCTTTTCCCACACATAAGGAATTCATAGGTTGCAAGAGATTGCCAAAAGGATCCATGACTTGGAATAAGGCTCTGGGGTAGAACCTTATATTTCATGTTAATAAAATGATTGTATTTCTTTGTATACAGGCATAAAAAATTAATTTCTAAAGTATAGAATGGGTAGCAGTTTTGAAAGATCTGGAGTACTTTACTGAGAATTGCAAGCATAATGTGAAAGCCAAAAGAAGCTATTACTGTATTGGGCTTTGTTAAGAAAGGTGTCTCATGCCTTTGTCATACCACCTATGGGAGAATTGTTTTCAGGTTGAGGCAGAGTTTAAGAAGGGCTTTGATAATCTGGAAAGGAACTTTTCTTAGTATGGAGAAGAAAAGATTAGAGGAAGAACATAATACATGTATTTTAAGTTTTTGAAGGGCTTTCATGTGGAGTAGGGATTAGACTTACTTGTTTTGACTCGAAAGACAGAGTTATTGCTTCTCGTTATAAAGAAGTAAATTTGATGTCAATGGTGGGATGGGGAGACCAAAAGCAAACAAAAAAAAACAACCTACCAACTTTCCAGCAATTAGACCTTTTTATAGAATGAGTTGCCTTGAGAGGTAATATTGAGTTCTCCTCCCTTAGAAGTTTTCAATCCAAGGTCAGACTTGGTTATGTTATTGGTTATGTTTTAATGTGAGGCTCTTGCATATTTGTCTGGGGCTAGAGGTTCCTTCCATCTCTCAAATTCTATGATTTTGTGACTTAAACCTAAAGGAGAAGAAGGAACTTGGGGGGGGGGTGGCTGTCAATGTGCTAAATAGTGATAGAGGTAGTCTGAGTGAGGAAAATAACAACTCTGGAGTTGTAAACACTCAGGTGCATTTTGCTAGTAATTCAGTGTAGTAGTGCTATTGGAAGGAAATGTGAAAATTGAGGTTTATCCTCCATTAAATATCAAGTTTTGCTGAGATTTAGCATTAAGCTTTCAATGTTTTGTAATTTTGTCACCATTAAGTCTGCTCAGCGTAGGCACATTTCTCTCCTATAAGAGAAAGTGAAGGGGATCAGGTTACACATCTTCACATATTTGGTGTTATCAGGAACAATCAAATATTCTTTTTTAAAAAATTGTAAAAAACCTAGGAAAAAAGGATCTTGACTCAAGATGTGTGTGTGGGAGGAGTGAGGTTGGAGGGTACAAGAATGTCATGCAGAAGAAAAAATGATAATTACTAAACACTTGAGAGCTAAGAAAACAAATTTGAGACTTCTGGAAAGTGATTGGATATTTTGAGTAAGGAGCATCTGTTTGTTTTCCAAGGAAAAAGTAGATTCATGAATACTGTTAAGTGATCCAGTAAAGATCAGAGAGAAAAAAAAAAAACCTTTTGTGGAAGTCTAACTATCTGTTGAAAGATACTGACATAGATATTTAACAACAGTGGGAAAAATCTTTTGCACCCAAGAAATGAAATGTTCCTTTCTAAGACTTGCCAGTTAGTGAATATTTGTTAAGGACTTTTTTTTTTTAATTGTATAATTATAACATTTTTTGACAGTACATATACATAGGTAATTTTTTACAACATTATCCCTTGTACTCCCTTCTGTTCCAAATTTTTCCCCTCCTTCCCTCCACCCCCTCCCCTAGATGGCAGGCATTCCCATACTTATTAAATATCTTATAGTATATCCTAGGTACAATATATATGTGCAGAACCGAATTTTTGTTGTTGTTGTTCAAACAGTTTACACTCATTTCCCAGTGTTCCTTTTCTGGGTGTAGCTGATTCTGTCCATCATTGATCAATTGGAATTGGATTAGCTCTTCTCTATGTTGAAGATAGCCACTTCCATCAGAATACATCTTCATACAGTATTGTTGTTGAAATGTATAATGATCCCCTAGTTCTGCTCATTTTACTCAGCATCAGTTGATGTAAGTCTCTCCAAGCCTCTCTGTATTCTTCCTGCTGGTCATTTCTTACAGAACAATAATATTCCAAAATATTCATATAATTTACCCAGCCATTCTCCAATTGATGGATATCCATTCATTTTCCAGTGTTAAGGACTTTTTCTATGCTAAGCACTGTTATTAAACACTTTGAGTGGAAAGGCAAACCATAGTATTTGTTTTCAAGGGGCTCTGTCTAATGGACAATACAAAATAAGGATTCCTGAAGGCAATAGGATTTTAGCAAGGACTTGAAGGTGGTGGTAAAGAAAAGGAGGAAGGGACAGCTAAGTGTTGCAGTGGATAAAGCACCTGCAAGTCCCTGAAGTCAGGAGGACCTGAGTTCAATTCTGGCCTCAGACACTTAACATTTCTATCTGTGTTCCCTTGGGCAAGTCACTTGACTCTACTTGCCTCAGCCAAAAATAAAAAAAGAAAGAAAAGTGGGGAAAGTGTTCTGAGGACTCCTAGTATAAATGCCTACTTGGACTTGGTAAATGGAATGTGGTTTTGTTTAAGAGTTACTGTATCGGAACTATGCCCAAAAAGTTATCAAACTGTGCATACCCTTTGACCCGGCATTGCTGTTATTAGGATTATATCCCAAAGAAATACTAAGGAAGGGAAAGGGACCTGTATTGCCAAAATGTTTGTGGCAGCTCTTTTTGTTGTAGCTAGAAACTGGAAGTTGAATGGATGTCCATCAATTGGAGAATGGTTGGGTAAATTATGGTATATGAAGGTTATGGAATATTATTGCTCTGTAAGAAATGACCAGCAGGAGGAATACAGAGAGGCTTGGAGAGACTTAAATCAACTGATGCTGAGTGACATGAGCAGAACCAGAAGATCGCTGTACACTTCAACAACAATACTGTATGAGGATGTATTCTGATGGAAGTGGATATCTTCAACATAAAGAAGATCCAACTCACTTCCAGTTGATCAATGATGGACAGAAATAACTACACCCAGAGAAGGAACACTGGGAAGTGAATGTAAATTGTTAGCACTACTGTCTATCTACCCAGGTTACTTATACCTTCGGAAGCTAATACTTAATGTGCAACAAGAAAATGGTATTTACACACATATATTGTATGTAGGTTATATTGTAACACATGTAAAATGTATGGGATTACCTGTCATGGGGGGGGAGTGGAGGAAGGGAGGGGATAATTTGGAAAAATGAATACAAGGGATAATATTATTTAAAAAAAAATAAATAAAATAAATTATTTTATAATTAATTATAAAATTAATAAAAGTTAAGAGGAGGCCAGAGTAAAAAGGGTTCTAAGTGGGAAATCAGTGACAAATTACCCATTTCGGATGAATCATATGGATTCATGTAATTTGGCCAAATTGAATGTTAGATTATGCTTGCTAAAGATTATGAAATCTTAAAACAAAAACAAAAACGTGGAGACCTTAGAGGAATGGCTATTATCGTCTTCAGAGCTGTTAATTGAAGGCAGTGGATTTGGAAATAAAAAGCATGTTTTGGAAATGAACATTCAATTAGTTTAGAAGATGACATCTGGGAATAGGAATTAAATTTCTGGATGATAGCTATTTTAAATCATAAGAATGGCACGTTTCCTTAGGCAAGAATAAATTGCACCTGATAAGGTCTGATAAATAAGTATTTTATTTGCATGATGTCTTTTAATCCATTTAAAAAGGGCTTTTTAAAAAAGTTATTGTTTTATTTTTACATGACAGTCATCATCTACTCCTTTCAAGAGTGTATTGCAAATCAAATTATAAGGCATTTAAATTGAAAAAGAAGAAAGCTGTGTATCTACCAAGATAAATTTAAAAAGTAGCTACAATGTAGAAAGATTAGTTGATAACACCTTAAGGGTTAACAAACAAGTCTGACAAAGGAGCCTTCAGTTAATATCTCAATCTTTAAATTTCAATAGAAATCTACAAAGTGTGGCAAACTAGCAAGATAAACTAGAGATCTTAAAGCCAAGGAGGCAAATTTGAACTCATGTATATAATTGAATCTAAATGGGATGGAAAAATAATTAGGAAAATAGTTCTGGCAATAATAATTATTAATTAATATATAATAATTAATAGTAAACCAAATAAAGTAAAAGGGTAGGATAGGATCTGAGAAAATCCAAGAGCCAAAAATAGGTGAAGAATATTTGGGTGAAGATCACGGGAAACATAAGCAAAAATACTGTTGTCATCTGGGCATCCTCAATTTGGAGAGCAAAGGAAGTAGATGAACAGGAAACATCACAGTGGTGGCATAGAGGCAATAGAATGTAAGCTCTTGAGGATAAAGACTGTCTTGTCAGGGAGTGGGATGTTTTCTAGCTTTTTTGAACACCAAATAAAATAGACATTTCTATATAGTACAATAAGAAAAAAGAAGTCTGTTGTACAGGAAATTGAATCTGTATGTATAATTTGCTTTTTTAAAAAATTATACATAACTTTCAAAGTAATTTAAATCTAATTAAATCTAATTTTTACCAAGAAAGAAGTACTGGGTTCTAATTCTCATTAGCAGAGCAAAATGAAGGCCAGATGAAATTTCATGAAGAAAACAGTAACACAGAGTGGCGTTTATGGCCTTTTTCATATATAAAGATGTTGTATTTTCTCTTGTTGGCTACACTGTTCTTATTGTTTTCCTACCTTTGAAAATATTTACTAAGTGCTCAGGAAGTCAGAGACATAACTAAATATTGGCTTTCTTAAAATTACTTTTTGTAGATTTCTGGGTTCAGGTTATTCAGACTGGTTATTTTATCTGTGGGTTCATTTTTAATAAAGAAGCCAAGTGCAGGAGGACAAATTAAGATACTAATATACCAGATTAAATTTATTAAACTGACACATCAGGTAGTTAAAGGGAATGCTATAGATATACTTTTTTTTTTTTTTTTTTTTTTTTTTTTTTTTTTAATTTTTTATTTTATTTTATAATTATAACATTTTTTAACAGTACATATGCATGGGTAATTTTTTACCACATTATCCCTTGCACTTACTTCTATTCAGATTTTTTCCCTTCCTCCCCCAACCCCCTCCCCCAGATGGCAAGCAGTCTTATATATGTTAAATATATTACAGTATAATTTAGATACAATATATGTGTGTAGAACCGAATTTTTTTGTTGCACAGGAAGAATTGGATTCAGAAGGTAAAAATAACAGTTTACATTCATTTCCCAGTGTTCCTTTTCTGGATGTAGCTGGTTCTGTCCATCATTAATCAATTGGAATTGGATTAGTTCTTCTCTATGTTGAAGAAATCCACTTCCATCAGCATACATCCTCGTACAGTATCATTGTTGAAGTGTATAATGATCTTCTGGTTCTGCTCGTTTCACTCAGCATCAGTTGATGTAAGTCTCTCCAAGCCTCTCTGTATTTCTCCTGTTGGTCATTTCTTATAGAACAATAATATTCCATAACATTCATATACCATAGTTTACCCAACCATTCTCCAATTGATGGACATCCATTCATCTTCCAGCTTCTAGCCACTATGAAAAGGGCTGCCACAAACATTTTGGCACATACAGGTCCCTTTCCCTTCTTTAGTAGTTCCTTGGGGTATAAGCCCAGTAGTAGTATGGCTGGGTCAAAGGGTATGCACATTTTGATAACTTTTTGGGCATAATTCCAGATTGCTCTCCAAAATGGTTGGATTCTTTCACAACTCCACCAACAATGCATCAGTGTCCCAGTTTTCCCACAGCCCCTCCAACATTCATCGTTATTTGTTCCTGTCATCTTAGCCAATCTGACAGGTGTGTAATGATACCTCAGAGTTGTCTTAATTTGCATTTCTCTGATCAATAGTGATTTGGAACACTCTTTCATATGAGTGGAAATAGTTTTAATTTCATCATCTGAAAATTGTCTGTTCATATCCTTTGACCATTTATCAATTGGAGAATGGCTTGATTTCTTATAAATTAAAGTCAATTCTCTGTATATTTTGGAGATGAGGCCTTTATCAGAACCTTTAACTGTAAAAATTTTTTCCCAATTTGTTACTTCCCTTCTAATCTTGTTTGCATTAGTTTTGTTTGTGCAGAAACTTTTTAATTTGGTGTAATCAAAATGTTCTATTTTGTGATCAATAATGGTCTCTAGTTCTCCCTTGGACACAAACTCCTTCCTCCTCCACAAGTCTGAGAGGTAAACCATCCCATGTTCCTCCAATTTATTTATGATTTCGTTCTTTATGCCTAAATCTTGGACCCATTTTGATCTAATCTTAGTATGTGGTGTTAAATGTGGGTCCATGCCTAGTTTCTGCCATACTAATTTCCAGTTTTCCCAGCAGTTTTTGTCAAATAATGAATTCTTATCCCAAAATTTGGGATCTTTGGGTTTGTCAAAGATTAGATTGCTATTTTTATTCACTATCTTGTCCTGTGAACCTAACCTATGCCACTGATCTACTAGTCTATTTCTTAGCCAATACCAAATGGTTTTGGTGACTGTTGCTTTATAATATAGCTTTAAATCAGGTACACTTAGACCACCTTCCTCTGACTTTTTTTTCATTAGTTCCCTTGCAATTCTCGACCTTTTATTCTTCCATATGAATTTTGTTGTTATTTTTTCTAGGTCATTAAGATAGTTTCTTGGGAGTCTGATTGGTATAGCACTAAATAAATAGATTAGTTTGGGGAGTATTGTCATCTTTATTATATTCGCTCGGCCTATCCAAGAACATTGAATGTCTTTCCAATGATTTAAATCTGACTTTATTTTTGTGGCAAGTGTTTTGTAATTTTGCTCATATAATTCCTGACTCTCCTTTGGTAGATATATTCCCAAATATTTGATACTATCGACTGTTATTTTGAATGGAATTTCTCTTTGTATCTCTTGCTGTTGGATTGTGTTGGTAATGTATAAAAATCCTGAGGATTTATGTGGATTTATTTTGTATCCTGCGACTTTGCTAAAATTCTGAATTATTTATAGATATACTTTTAAGAATTCACAGAGTACCTCTCTGTACTGACCTTTCTTTTTTTTCTTTTTTTTTTCACTTTTAGGTTTTTTTTTAAATTAATTTTTTAATAACTTTTTTTTGACAGTACATATGCATAGATAATTTTTTACAACATTATCCCTTGTACTCCCTTCTGTTCCAAATTTTTCCCCTCCTTTCCTCCACCCCCTCCCCTAGATGGCAGGCATTCCCATACATATTAAATATCTTATAGTATATCCTAGGTACAGTATATATGTGCAGAACCAAATTTTGTTGTTGTTGCAAAGGAAGGATTGTATTCGGAAGGTAAAAATAATCTGGGAAGAAAACAAAAAAAAATGCCCACAATTTACACTCATTTCCCAGTGTTCCTTTTCTGGGTGTATCTGATTCTGTCCATCATTGATCGATTGGAATTGGATTAGCTCTTCTCTATGTTGAAGATATCCACTTCCATCAGAATACATCTTCATACAGTATCATTGTTGAAGTGTATAATGATCTAGTTCTGCTCGTTTCACTCAGGATCAGTTGATGTCTCTCCAAGCCTCTGTATTCCTCCTGTTGGTCATTTCTTACAGAACAATAGTATTCCATAACATTCATATACCATAATTTACCCAACCATTCTCCAATTGATGGACATCCATTCATTTTCCAGTTTCTAGCCACTACAAAAAGGGCTGCTGCAAACATTTTGGCACATACAGTTGACCTTTCTTTCTTGAAAAACATACATTATTTGTTTTTCATAACAACCCTGGAAGTAGAGCTCTCATAATAATACCTGCCACTAAGTGTAATCAAAGTATTTGATTAATTTACAAATGCTATTTTTATAAAAATGTATGGAGAGAGAGATAAGCCAGATAATAGAGTTAGATGAATTCAGAACTGGTTGGTAATGATAGTGCCTATCTCTCAGGGTTGTTGTGAGGAATAAGTGATGTAATATTTTGTAAAGTGCTTCTTAAACCTTAAAGAGCTACATAAATGCTACTTATTAAGTATTCTTATGTTTTGTTAAAAGAGTTAGATTCTAAAAATAAGGCAGCAGTCCTTCTGTATTCTGCTCTGATCATACTACATCTGGAAATTTTTGTTTAATCCTGGGTACTTTTATTTTAGAAGGGAAAAATCTAAAATGTAGGTCATTCAGGTGATAACGACTTTAAGTTTATGGAATATGAAAATTGGTCAAAAGGAATTGCAAAGGCTTAAACCTCAGGAACTCCTAGGAATCTGTGGAATAACTTGCTAGTTGTCAGTATTTGGATGGCTGTCATGTGGAGGAAGGATTGAACTTGGTTTTATTTTACTCAAGAAAGCAAAATTAGCAGTGGGTGATTTTGCAAAGGGTCAGATTTAGGTCTGAAGTAAGGGAAAACTTCACTAACAATTAGAGCTATCCAAAAAGTGTAACAAGCTGAGTTGAGGAGTAGCAGTAGTTGGTTCTTTATTAAATGTCACCAAGCAAAGGCTGGATCACCACTTGTAAGGTCTATTGTAGAAGGAATTCTTTTTTAGTTATGGTTTTGACTAGCTTGCCACTGAGGGTCTTTCCAGTTCTAAAATTCTGTGATTATATAAGTACATTGTGAGTTATACAACAGGGGCGCCTAGCAACCTCCATCTCAGATCAGAGGATACTCTTTAATTTGCTAATTTGATCTTAGTGCATTTTCCTCTCTCAGGAAAATGGGGATAGTACTCTTTTTCTTCCACAAGAGGATCCCTTCAATACTTCTTCTTGGTCTTTTCTTATGTGGTTGTAGTCTGTCTTGTTATGTCATAAACTTTTCACTGTTATTAAATTAGAAGATAAAGCACTGTGAGGAAGTGAACTATATAATAGTTTCTGAACTATACTAAGGAATAAGCACTGGAGTATGGAAAAAGGCACAGATGCCCTGATTATTATCTCTTGTGAGAATTGAACTAATTTAAAGTTGCCACAATTAGGAGATCAAAGCTTTTCAGAAGTCATCCTAGCTAACAAGCTCTTGAACTCCTTAACCAGCCCGAGAGCCTGCAGGGTCACATTAGTTTGGGATGCAAATTCAGGTGTTAAATACCAGAAGGGAAGGTTACAAATATTACTACCTTATGAAACAGTGTAAATGGTGGAAGCAAACAAATTTGCAAACTTTGCTAGACAGTCCAAATAAGTAACATTAACTCCATATTCATGAATGAAATTTATTGAAATTAACAGCAAAAGTCTAGACGTAAAATAAATGAGTTTATATTTGGTTCTAGAATGCTGTAAGGGAAAAAAAAAAAAAACAGAAGCCAACAACTTTGAGTTTCAAATTCTTTCTCTCCCTTTCGGTTCCTCCCCCACCCATTGAGAAGATAAGCAATATGGTAGCAATTATATATGTGAAATCAGGAAAATATATTTCCAGATTAGCTGTGTTCCAAAGGGTGGTGGGATTAAAGAAAGCAAAAAAGTGCTTCAATTTGCACTCGGGGTTTGGAAGTTCTCCAGAGCTAATTAGCAATTTTCATCATAGATCCTTTGGAATTGTTTTGGATCATTGTTTTGTAAAATACTTATATTTATAAGCTCCAGAGGACCATTTATACTCTAAAATCTTGGTGCCTCCCATTCAAATCACACATACAGACAAAAAGTAGAAATGGAACTTCAGAAGATGACAATACAAATAATAGTTCATTAAGATTTGGAAATTGTTTTACAAATATTATCTTATTTTACCTTATAGCAAACCTGGGAAATAGGATGATTCAGAGATGGTGTCTAGACTAGACAAAGTATATTCTAAAATACTGTAATTTTTTTTTTTTTTCTTCTGAGGCTGGGGTTAAGTGACTTGCCCAGCGTCACACAGCTAGGGAGTGTTAAGTGTTAAGAGACCAAATTCGGACTCGGATCCTCCTGAATTCAAACCTGGTGCTCTATCCACTGCGCCACCTAGCTGCCCTCAGTACTGTAATTTCTTAAAAGCAAATGATAATGTTATATGATTTCTGATAGGTATGGGAAAAATGGGGGCGGGGGAATAGCAGTATTACTAACCAAAAAAAAAAAAAGATTATTGAAAGGACAATACTAATGATTCAGCCTATTTTCTCAAAATTTGGGGGTGGGAGAGTGATGCATATTTTAATGGTGTCCTTGATTAAAGATGACAAAGCAGTATTTTCTAGTTCAATTTTTCCAACTCTGTGTCCTGTGAGGTTTTTTTGGGCAAAGATACTGAAATGATTTGTCATTTCCTTCTCCAGATCATTTTACAGATGAGGAATTAGTAGTAGGGTTAAGTGACTTGCACACGGCTAGGCAGTGTCTTGAGATCAAATTTGGGCTCTTCCTAACTTTAAGCTGAGCATTCTATCTACCGTGCCCCACCTAGTTGCCCAACAAATTTTCTTGTAAAGTCAAGTACCAAAATTTTTAGCATTAAGATAAGCTTATGTTATACTGAAGATCATGCTTCAGTGCATTATAGCTAGACTCAAAAATGTCATAACTCATTTGGCTTTTTTGGAGATGAGCCTTTTTAGTTTTTATTTTTGCATGGTGAAGATTTAAGGTTTGTATTGATTTGGTTACAAAATAAGGCTAATTATTTGTCAATAGTGTAAGAGAAATTTGGAGCAGGAAAAAGTTGTATCTTTTATCAGGATATAATTTTGATTTTCAGCACTTTATATTTTCTATTTTTTCAACCTGCTTATGTAGTATTGGAATTCTTTAAATGTTTGGTAGAATTCACTTAAATGCATATAGTTCTGGTTTGTTTTACCTAAACCTCACTCTTAAAAGAGCATTTTCTTATATGTAGTACAAGAAAGATTTATGAAACTCAATCTCCCACGGAACATAACAAAATTTTCTTAAACCATTTTTACTACACCCCTTTAATGTATTGTCTTCTTTTTTTGCCATGTGGTGTGTGAGATAGAAGTATTTTTATTTCTTCAGAATTATCTTTTTTCAAAAAATTAATATGACTAAGTGTGTTCTAAAGCCCTGCAACAAATAATTTCTTAAGTTTGACTATTGTGGTTGTCTTTTTTTAATTAGAAGCTCTTATGGGCATAGGAAGAAAATGTTCTTGGTTTTCCTGTATGTGTACTATATGTGAGGGAGTTTGACTTTGTAACAGAACATGTTTTATCTCTATCATAGTTCTTTTAAAAGGTAACTGCAGTGCTTATGAAAGAACACCAAATTTGGAGTTGGAAGACTTGAATCCTTGCTCTGCCACTTACTAGCTATGTGATTTGTGCAAAGTCTTTGAGACTCAGCTGCATATAGACAGCTCCTAAATAGAATTATCAATCCAATGTGTGTCTATATTTTAACAAGTTCAGAGTGGAATTAATTGTTTTCTTCTAAAAATGGTAAAAAAAAACTATTGTTTTGAGGATTTGAACTTTGCTTAATGCCTAACAGAAGGAATTTTTATTGATGACTATTGTTGTTTATAAAACATAGCTAAGATGTGGAAATTATTGATTTTATATGACTGAGTTTATTTTAAAAATAATTTTAAAAGCTGAACTCTTGTAAATAGGACAAAGTACTCTAGTGATCATATTAAGGTATTAATTATTCCTCAATCACTTCTTGTATATCTGTATTTAAGTTCTATTTGATGATGCTATTTTTTTAAAAATTAAGTTGAAATATATCTAATTATTGTTGACATTATTAAACAGCATGGGTTTTTGTGTGTTTTTTATTTTTACCTCCAACAGGGGATCCTTAGTAGAGTTACAGAATCTGTTAAGAACATCGTCCCAGCATGGCTACAGAAGTATTTCAACAAAAACGAAACTGCCTATGTACATTCAGATGACAACAGGGAATCAAGACATTGGCAAGAGAATACACAAAATGATCATCTTTTATATACAGATGAGGAAAACCCAATTATTAATGATGGGAGAATCACTCCTGATCCAGCGATCAGTAATACAGAAGGTAAATGGAAGGAGTAGCAGCAGTGTTATAATTCCACTTGTTTTTATTTTTAAAAATTAAAAAAATTATTTATTGAATGTAATCATTGTTAAAATCTAGCCAAATAATTGAATGAAAATTCAGTTATTTGAATGAAAAAATGAGTTATAAATAATATATTCTGGTAATGTGACTTCGTAGTTCTTTTTTATTTGGGTTGTTACATGGAAGATTTCATTTTTCTTTCTTGGGGGAAATGGTATTTACTTGTCATCTTTTGATTCTTTTCTTGATTATGGTCACAATTAGGTCACTAATAAAGTACATTTTTTTGGGAATCTTAGCTTGACAGCTATAACTATATAAATGTAATCAGCTGACTATAATAATTAGCATTATCTGTTCATTTAGGATATTCAGTGGTTTGGATTCCTCTATACATTTGAAAAAAAGCCAGAGTGAATATTAGTAATTAACTTATAAGAGAAGAAATGCTAAATTGTTAATCTTTTCTTAAGTAACATTAATTTACAATTTTTTGAGTGTACTTTTATCCTTATTGGAAATAGAATAAATTTTATGTACCATACTTGGCTTAAAGGTGCTTTCATGCCATGAATGAAAATCTGCTAAAACAGAACAATTACTTGCCATCCCAAAATGTTGAAGGTAAAAGTTTGCAGTATAACTGTGTACCTGAGCTTAACTAGAAAACAACTGTAATAATGAGGGAAATCACAGACCATAAATTGTCTCTACTCAGATAAGTCCTAGATTTACGCAGGCCATCAAAGTGTCTTTCCTGAGTTGCTTTTTGGACATCTCCTTGGATGGCTATTGATATCTCAAACCCACCATGTCCAAAACAGAAGCTTTTTGTTTTTCTCCTAAAATTCATCCTTCTCAAACTTATCTTGTTTCTATTGAGGATATCAATTCTTCTGGTGACCTCTGTTTGAGACCTTGAAATTATCCTTGTCTCACTGTCACTTTCCTTAGATAGTTGCTACATCACTTTTAATTTCACAGTCTCTCTCACATATACCTCCTTTTAACTCACTGCCACCATCCTAGTTCACTATCTTTCCCCTCCAATATTATTTGATGCTCCTGCCTCTAGTCTCTCTTTCTTGCCAATCTAATCTTCACACATTTGTTTAAAATGATTATTTCTAAAGCATGAGTATGATCATTTTCTGACTCGTCTAGCTCCATTGATTCCCTCTTTACTTTCAAAATCTATATCCGGTGCTTTTTAATTATTAGGTCATTCTAGTCAGATAGTGGGAATAGAAAGGAATAGAGGTGTAATCTTTAATATTTGGGAAATGACTGTGAGTGGGCTAAGAAAGAAGGAAGAGTCAAAGATAATTGACGTTTCTGTGAGAATGATGGGTGCTACCAATAAAATTAAAGAAATTAGAGATGAGGGCTTTATAAATTCAGTTTTATGTGCATTGTTCCTTTTGTTCTAGGAAGGTATTTTAGGTAGGGATAATCTAGAACCTAAAAACATGGGGTGGAAACTCTGAGGTAAAATTTTAAACATTTATATTTTAGCCAAACCGATGCTGTTTCTTCTCATTTATCCTTTTCCTACCCCTCTGCATTTGTTTGAGGTCCCATGCTTGTAATATTTTCTCTCTTGTCTTTTAACTTCTTTCAGGGTCCAGCTCAGGTACCTGTACCTCCATGTAGCTGTCCCTGATTCTTCTCAGTTGAAAGTGAGCTCTTACTTAACATTTCTTAAAGCATGTTGTCTGGATTCCTCCTTTGCCCTTTTCATCTTTCTTTGTTTTATACTTGTATACCTGGCAATATTGAGAGGTAGTGGCAAGAATGTTAGATCTGAATCTAGGACTTGGATTTAAGTCCTGCTCCTAACTAATTCTTATTGTGGACAAGTAACTTAATCCTTTAAAGCCTCAGTTTTCTTCATCTGAAAAATTGGACCGATGATAAATACTTTTCACAAGATTGTAAACAATGTATTTTTAAAAACTGTAAAGTGTTTTGTAAATGTGACTTATGTATTTCCTCTCTTTAAAATTGCTTGTTGAAGCAAATATTGTAATCATTTTAGCATACATTTGGTACATTTTGAATTGGAAAATATTTGAGGTCCCTTCTAGCCCTGAAATTATGTGAATCTTTGTCATACACATCTCTGGTACTGTCATTTCTTTGTCTCCAATCCTTTATTAGATCCCCACTACCAAAGAAAAATAGCTTACCAAACTCATTCAAAATCGTCTTGTAACCTCTTAACCTATTTTTCTAACCTTATTTCATGCCACTCTCCCATATATGGTATCCTCTGTGTTCCAGTCAAATTAAGTTATTTGCCACTCCCAGACATGTCATACTTTGTTTCTGTGTCTTTGCTTTCTTGTTACATAAACCGATTATAACACTTTGCTTAATCTTCTGACATGTTTAATACTGTGTCTTTTTTTTTTTATTATAACCCTCAGTTATATCTTACCTCCCCTATAGTAATAAATTATTCAGAGCAGGGACTTAGACTGTCTACTTTTGTTTTCCCTTTACCACCAATCACAGGCCTTTGTATCTTGTTCTCTTCTCCCAAATTGTTCATACTATCCCTTCTTCTCTTAATGTATATCTTCTCCCCATCACAGCCAAATACTTAGGCCCTCTAAACTTGTTGTATTCAGCTTCTCACCTCCATTTCAGTTCTTACTACTTTGCATTCTGGCATCCACTCTCTTTGTTAATTGCTAAATCAGTTGACTTTTTTCTATGCTTCGTTTTTCTTGACCTCTTCTAGCATTTATTCCTAACATTTTACATTGTTGATCATATTGTCATCCCTGATTTTCTGTGACATAACTATTCTGACTTCTATTCTCCTTTAGGAGAATTCATGGGTTGAATTGGATGTTTCCCAGGACTCTGTTTCTGGCCTCGTTAGTTCCCATCAATTCAGGTTTTTTTTTAAGTGGATGATTCTCAGATGACTATATACATATTAACAGAACTGGACCGAGAGAAACATTCACAAGATTCTCAAAACATTTTTCTTCAGTTTAAATTATTATCAGTTTGTTTCTTGCTGGTTTTATAATCACTCTAAGGGATAAAAAATTAATTCAAAAGGGACAGGTAAGTAGATACCTTGATTTAGAGAGGCAGTTTGGAATGGGAAATGTTATAGTGGATGTGGAACTTTGAAAACCTGAATTAAAATTTTGACTGATTCTTTAATACCTGTATGAATACAGGCAAGTCACTTAATCCCTTCTACTGTTAGTGATCCCATATGTAAAATGAGAGGGTTAGCTTAGTTTAGCTTACTTTCAGCCCTGTAGTGTGTATGTACCTGTGCGTGTACATACATACTTTCAGATTATCATATAAATATTTTGAGCTCAGTATGTTTTAGTAAAACCAAGTTAATCTTCCTGAAATTCACCTTTGTCCCTAATTACCAATTTCTGTTGAAGGACCTCCATCCTTCAGTCATTCAGGTGGTTAAATCTTAGCGTTTTCTTCAGCTCTTCCTTCTTCCATATCCAGTCATTTTCACTTATTATTTCTTTCACAGCATATTGCCTCTTATCCCTTTCTGTCTGCCCATTTCGTAACCACACTAAGATAGTCCTTTATCACCTCTTAACTATTAAACTATTATAGTCTTTGTCTCTAGTCTTTCCACTCTTCATTCTTCATACATCTGTTAAAATGATATTTCTAATGTACAAGTGTGACCATTTCTCTATTCATAAAGCTTTAATAGCTTTCTCTTTCTTTTAAAATTAAATATAGACCTGTTTGGCATTTAAATCCCCTTATAGTCTGGCTCCAATCCATCTTCTCAGATTTTTTTTTTAAATAATTTTTTTATGCATTCTAATTTACTTGCCTAACCAACTCCTTTCCCTTTGTCTTGGCACAGGATGTCCCTCATTCTAGGATTAATTTTTTTTTTTTTTTTAAACCTTGAAGGCCCTTTTGTTGTTCTTATCTATACTGAAAGATCTATCTTTATTTTCTCGTTAATGTCCTTTATTTATTACATGCAATTATCTGTAGTGTCATTGTGTTCTATGTTGTGTCCCTTCACTCCACCTAATAAAATGCAATTTTCTTGAAGGCTGTTACCATTTCATTTTTGTCTTTGTATTCTTAAAGCCTAACACAGCATAGTGCTTGGTATCTAATAGGTGCTACACAAATATATCTTGAATTGGATTATAAATGCCTAGTATTGATTGAATGAATGTTAAAAAAGCATCTTATTCATAGTTGATTGGAACTTTCAACTGATAAGGCAGAGTTGAAATTTGATTCATTTTAAGTGTTTATAAATTTATCTTGTAAATATATCTGATAATAAGTACTTTTAAGTATTTTGCTGTGATAGTGTTACATTTTTATTATTTTGCATATTCATTATATTGGTGGTTTTCCTTTAAGAACCTTCAACAAGTAGATCTGCTTTAAATTATCCGGATGTTTTAACAAGGCCGTCTCTTCATCGGAGCCACTTGAATTTCTCCATGTTGGAATCCCCAACATTACATTGTCAGCCATCCACATCCTCGGCATTCCCAATTGGCAGTTCTGGGTTCTCATTTGTAAAAGAAATCAAAGATTCTACCTCTCAGCATGATGATGATAACATCTCAACTACCAGTGGTTTTTCTTCCAGAGCTTCTGATAAAGGTAAACTTTAGTTGCTGCAAGTATTGTAGTAGATTTCTTACAAATCAAAGATTTAGACTGGAAGGGATCTTAAGATTATCTAATTCAATTCAACCTCTCATTTTATAGATTAGGAAACAGAGGCCCAAAGAACATTAGGTAATTTGCTCAATTCCATATAAGTAATATCCTCCTGACTTCAGGGCTCATGCCCTTTCCAGATGTACCATTTAGCTGCCCTTCATACAAGTCAGATCAACGGTAGAATTACAGCCTAGCTTCTCTTGATTCTAGAATCAGTGCTTTTTATGTTGTACCCTCTTGCTTCCCATTTAAATGATATAATCTAGTAACTTTCTGAACTGAGATTTCTCCTTAAATAGAGGATTAGAGTCATGGCACTACCCTCCAATCAGAGAGGCATAAATAAGGTGAAGGACCAAAGCTCACAAGATCTTGGAGGATGATGGGACCCCAGTAATGAGTTTCCTGGGCCATGGGTGGAAAAAAGTCCTGAAAGAGGTGAGAAAAGAGGTTATATGCATAAATATATATTTTGTACTTTTCAGATATAGCTGTTTCAAAGAACACTTCAGGGCCACCGCTATGGTCCCCCGAAGCTGAACGTTCTCATTCGCTCTCACAGCATACTGCCACCAGCTCAAAGAAACCAGCATTCAACTTGTCTGCCTTTGGAACACTTTCCCCTGTGAGTCCCATGTAATATGTATTTAATCACATTAGTTTTGTGACTTTTGCTTATGGTCTGTCATTATTTTTCATGGCAGTCACTTGGGAATTCTTCAATACTTAAAACAAGCCAGCTTGGAGATTCTCCTTTTTACCCTGGTAAAACAACTTATGGTGGTGCTGCAGCAGCTGTTAGACAGTCTAAAATACGAAGTACACCTTATCAGGTAAAAAAGAATGGCTTGTGATTTGGGGTGGGAAGGGGGTAGACTTTGTGATAATTTATTTTCATAAAATCTTAAAGGATTTATCAGAAATTATTATTTTTCTTGAATGTTTCATCTATTTTATGAAAGACTTTTAATTTGAAAAATACCAGGTTTTATATGATTTTGTTGATATTCTTTAGAGTAACCAATATAACAAGATAGCTCATTGTGTTTGAACCACTTCCCCTGTTGTTATCTTTAAAAATAGTTTGATTGGGGGCAGCTAAGTGGCGCAGTGGATAGAGCCCCAGCCCTAAAATCAGGTGGAGCTGAGTTCAAATTTGATCTCAGACACTTAAACTCTTCTTAGTTTTGTGACCCTGGGCAAGTCACTTAACCCTAATTGCTTCAGCAAAAAATAATTAGTTTGATTAGAGTAATTAAATTATATGCATTATTATTACCTTTTCACATTTGAGTTAGAAAATTTTATTTTCTATTTAGTGTTGTCTACTTTATAGATGATCATTATCATTATTTTTGAATAAGAATCATTCATAGATAATGATAGAAAGATTTCATAATCCCTGCATTTTCTCTTTAATTTTTTTAATAGAAATTAATTACTGCCCCTCTAATTAGATCTAGTTCCTAAATCTTTATCATGATTAGAGGATTGTAAGGTGTTTAGTGATCACTGGTCCTTTCTTTTACAGAGAGGGAACCTGGCCCAGAAATGTTAAATGCAAGATTATGTAAAATAGTGACAAAACAAGGATTTGGATCCCTGAACTTTGCCTTCAGATCCATTGCTTTGCTTTTTTTTCCTCCTTCCTTTTTTCTTTTCCTAAGGAAGTTGGGGGGGGGGGGGGTGGTTCAGTGACTTGCCCAGGGTCACAGCTAGGAAGTGTTCAAGTGTCTGAGACCAGATTTGAACTCATGTCCTCCTGACTTCAGGGCTGGTACTCTATCCACTGCACCACCTAGCTGCCCCTCTTTCTTCTCTCCCCCCCCCCTTTTTTTTTTTTTTTTTTTTTAAACATTACATAGATGAAGTCTATAGACTCTGTGGTTATCTACTGAGTTTTTACAAAGTTCATACACTTAGCAAATTTTATTTTTGTATGCTTTTGCATTTTAAGAAATTAACATGTGTTACTGAAATATACACATGTTTAGGACCATAAATGTTATGAGTTAATCTTATTGGTTTAGTGAATAGTATAGTAAGGACAAAAAAAATTTGTCTTTTTATTTTTGTATTAAATTTATTATCCTCAACTATTTATCGATGATCATAAAATTCACAGTAATTGAAGAAACTACTTTTGAGATTGTAGATCTATTTTCACACTGGCAAAGCATCAATACCCACACATAAGCTAATAAATGATAACTTCTGAAAAATAATTCTTTTACAAAGTAATTATAACTTTAAAATATTTTCTATGAGCTGTTTGTAAATTATTTGAGAATGGGCTATATTTAGATCGTATCCTGTCAGTTGCACCTGTTTTATGCTACTCATTACTGAATAGAGAACTGGACAGCTAAACTGTGTTGTTTTTTTGGTGGCAATATAACTATTGGAATGCTGTAATCCACACTTGTTCGGAAGTGATCATGAGAATTTATAAGCCCAATGGGATTTCTTGTGGTCTATTGTAGTCTTTAAATTTTTGTTGTTGTTTCAGTTCTTTTAATGTTTATGTTCTGAGCCATAATACAAGAAGCCTTTATATAAAGAAAATATACATAAAAAATTAACCTCAATATTCCATTGGTCTTGGGTTTCATTGTGACTCTAGTAACACAGATTGCAAACCCTCTGTATTATAGCTACATAGTTCTTTGAGAGTTTCTCAAAATAAACTATTAATGAAAAGCCCCTCTAAATTTAATTTGTCCTAGCCCAGCCCATTAGTAGGCCATTTGTGAAGTCATTTCACCTTCATTGAACTTTCTAGAGCTTTTAGTTTGTTTGTATACTTTTTAAGAACCTATCATCACTTCGTATTAGTTGAATGTCAATATTTGGTTATTTATTATTTGATTATTATAATTCTAGGAAGTCATTTGATATTAAAAAAAACTTTTGGTGCCAACAGGGTATTTCATATGATAACTTTCTTTTTTTTTTTTTGAGGCTGGGGTTAAGTGACTTGCCCAGGGTCACACAGCTAGGAAGTGTTAAGTGTCTGAGACCAGATTTGAACTCCGGTCCTCCTGAATTCAGGGCTGGTGCTCTATCCACTGCGCCACCTAGCTGCCCCCTCATATGATAACTTTCAAAGTTTTATCAGTCAGGTTCTGTTAGGTCTTAAGATTTCTTAATTTGTCCATATTGGAATTTCATCATAATTAGAAAATTATGTAATATACCTGGCCCCGAGCTTCAAATTTGGTGTAATAATAGTTTTCTTTAAATTGTTGCTATATTAGGTTTAATTTGTTTTATTTTTTTGCTGAGGCAATTGGGGTTAAGTGACTTGCCCAGGGTCACACAGTTAGGAAGTGTTTTGCCTGAAGTTGGATTTGAACTCAGGTCCTCCTGACTTAAGGGCTGGTGTTCTATTCACTGCAGCCCCTAGCTGTCCCATGTTTGGATTAAATTTTAGAAAAAACAAATCATAGCACAAGATATATATACACACATATGTGTGTGTATATACATGGGGAGGGGTATGTGCATATTGCCATCTAACTCCATGGAATGTCAGGAAATGTTTAGAACTAGGTTATTCTGATTAGTGCACAGTGCTTGGTATTCTAATTTGCAGTCTCCTATACTAATATGTTATTCCATGATGGTGGTACTCTGTATATTACCACCAAGTTCTATTTCTACAATATCTTTCCTATTTATTCCCTTTTTCTCAGCTACCACCTTGATGTAGCCTTTCTTAAACTTTAATGCCTGTCTATCGCAAATTGAAGTCTTTTCTCACTTTTTTCCATGTGACAACTCATTTGTAACAATAATTGTTTTCTAAACCATGATCACAAAAACAGTGGAGATCACATCAGTTTTCTAATTCAAAAAATTTCAGTGACTCCTAATTACCCCCAGGACAAAATGTAGAATAATCTGTTCAGTATTTGAAGCTCTCTATTAATTGGCCATTTTGCAAATTTCTAGTCTTAATACTTTAGTCCTCTACATATTCTTTTTTAAAATATGTATTTATTTAAAACTTAAATGCAAAATAAGAAAAGAGAAAATGAAAAAAAAATATTGTCATGTACCCACCATCCTGGGAAGGATTCAAAATATGAAACAATAAATTTCTATTTTAGGAAAGCATATGTAATAATAGGAGACATTGTACTCACAACAATCCACTTTTTCTTTACTTCTGTATAGGTTTTCTTTTGTTTTCTGTATGTACTTTTTACTTGCTTCTTTTTCCCTCTCTTTCCTTCATTCCACTTCCCCCAGAGTTCAGTTATGCACTGATATATTTGTGCATACACCTACACCCAGCCACCCCACCCCACACACACACAAACAGAAAACTAAAACAATATTACTATGGCTAACAATCTAGATTTCTCTCGTTTGAATTTTCCCTAATAAATTCATTGTTGTATTTGTCTATTTCTCATTTCCTATCCCTGCTAACTCTTCTACTTTATTTCAGCTTGTTACCTTGCCTTGCTATTATTACTTCATCTTTCTCCCCCTTCCTTTTGCCCTCACCCTTTCCCACTCTTTATCTCATTCCCATTAATCTACATATCTTATCCCATTCCCTTTAAATACCCTTCCATATTGCACTTTTAGGTTTTTAGAACAACCAGCTCATTTTCATTAAATTCCTGTGTTGGTTTTTGTTCTCCTATCTCATTCATACAATATAATTACTATTTTTATCTTTATCTACATGGTTTGCTTTTCTAGAGTCACATCATACTCAGCTGTACTCCAAACTTTATTTCCCAGTTACTAATGTTAGTCTTAGATTTGTGGTTAACATTTGCATGTATAAGATGAAGTTTGTCCTTATTGAGTCCTTTGAAATTAGTCTTTGCTATTGGCTCTTAATACATTAAATTTTCTATTGAATTCAGAGAGACAAAGTCATGAAAATTTGACAGTTTGTTGAATGTCATTTTAAAAAAATTTAATCTTGTATTAATTTTGCTGGATATATTTTCAGCCATAATCTTATTTTGATTGTCTATATATAGTATTTCAGTTTTTTTATGTAACCACTGATAAATCCTGTGCAATTCTAATCGTAGCTCCAAGCATATTTGTTTTGTTGTTTTTTTCTCGTAAAATTTTCTCTTGATCTGGGGGGTTTTGAAATTTAGCAGTTGATGTTCCTATATATTTTCCTTGTAGGATCTATTTGACATGGTAAAGCAGTAGATGTTTTTTCTATTTATACTTTCCTGCCTTATAGTATCACTTCAGGACAATTTTATTTATTTATTTTTTGGTAGTCCAATTATTCCCTTGTTTTCTTGGTCTATTCAGGAAATGGATCTGGAATCTATTCAGAATGTTTTCATATTCTCCTTTTTTTTTTTTTTTTCATTCTTTATATTTTATTTATTTTTTTATTCTCTTGTAACTTTCTCCCCGCCCCCCCCTTTCTGAGGCTGAGGTTAAGTGACTTGCCCAGGGTCACACAGCTAGGAAATATTAGTGTCCGAGACCAGATTTGAACTCAGGTCCTCCTGAATTCAAGGCTGGTGCTCTATCCACTGCGCCACCTAGCTGCCCCCTATTCTCTTGTAATTTTATTGGTTTTCCCTTGCCCAATTCTAATTTTCAAAAAGTCACTTTCTTTAAGACTTTGGATCTCTTTTTCTAGTTGGTTGACTTTTCATAACCTTTTTGTCTTGGATTGATTATTTCCCATCCTCAGTTTCTCTCATTTGATTTTAAAAGTCTTTTTTGAGTTCTGTGAATTCTTTTTAGGCATATAAAAATTTGTTGCTCATTGGTGTAGGGGAGGCTTTTTTTTTACTTCAGTATCCTTCTCTGAAGATGAACCCTAGTCTTCCCTATTCCTATAGAAACTTTCTATGGTTGGGCTCTTTTTCCTTTGCTTACTCAGTTTATTTTTTTAAATAAGAACTTATTTGTGTAATCACCTTTACTCCTGGGGTGAGAAGAATGGTACCTCTACCTTCACCTCAGCTCTTCCCTCTAATCTGGAACTAAAACCAAGAACTCCACCCTCTTATAAGTGCCTATAGCCAGCAGTGTCTCTGCCCCACTGTTAATGCACTCACCAGGCAGGTGAGTTGCCTCTTGACCAGGACGGAATTTTAGCATCACAGCTGGACCTGGCATTCCTTGTTATCTGAGGTTCCCTGAGTGTTACTGGACTCAGACCCCCAATTCTCATGCTGTGGGTGAGGTGAAAGTTCCTGTGTTTTGGCCTGAGGCTACCAGTTAGCCTAGAGTTCCCTGTTTGTGTTTCATCAGAACTAGCCTGGAGGTATTAAAACTTCACACAGACCAAACTTTCATCCTAGGGTCTGTCTTGGTACCAGATAGATCTCTGTTCTACCCCAAGTCTTAGTTGTTTTTCACCTGTTTGCATTCACACAAACATTTTGGTATTTGTGGGGAAAATCTGGAGAACTTAGAATTCTTGTTCATATAAATATCTATGTACACACATATGGCAATCATTGAAGGTATTGTCTTTACCATTTAAATATGAACCTCTTGAGGACAAAGACCAAGATTTGCCTGTTTTTCTAGTATGGTATTCCCTGTACTTATCACAGTACTTGGCTCTTAGTAAGAATTTAATAATTTTTGTTTTTTGTATGTGTGTGTGTATGTGTGCATGTGAGGGCATACAAATCTTTTTTCTTTTTTTTCTTTTCTTTTTTTTTTTTTTTCCCCAGTCCTTATTTTACTTTGAATACATTTCATTTTTAGTTTTAATCATATACTTTTCATAAAATATGTGCTCTGAATTTTGCCTTTCTACAAATGACAGGATTTTCTTTACAGGCACCAGTTAGAAGACAGATGAAAGCCAAACAAATTAATTCACAATCTTATGGAGTAACTAGTTCAACAGCCCGACGTATATTGCAGTCTTTGGAGAAGATGTCAAGCCCTCTAGCGGTAAATAATTTATCTCTTATTCAAATGCAAGAATGTAGATATAGTTTTTGTTTTTTTAATGAAAATATGTGAACTTTTTGGGGAAAACATTGTCTGTCTTCAACATTGTTTAATAGGATGCAAAACGGATCCCATCTGCCTTTTCTTCTCCACTATCTTCTGTAAGTTAAGTTGACCCAAAATTATTTTTATTTAGCAAGAAATTGAGGGATTTCCTTTACTTAATAGTTTCTTTCTTTTTTTTTTTTCAGCCCCTGGATAGGAGTGGATTAGACATCACAGATATTCAGGCTAAAAGGAAAAAGGTAAGAGTTTTTTTTTTTTTTTTTTTTTTTTTAAAGCAGTGGCTACTAATTAGTTATGCAAACTAAGTTTTAAGTTATTACTTTAAAATACTAAAAAGAATTTTTAAACATGATCCATTGTTGAATTGCAATTCTTAACATGCTTTTTAAACCGTCCAAGCCACATAATGTTTAAAGTTCTTAAATTTATAGGCTTTCTTACAGTGTTTGACAGAACATTCCCAATAAATACTTTTAGCGATTTGGCACCTTTAAAGGGGAGCTTTATTGTCTTTTGAAAGAAAAATTGGAGCAAACAAAATTTTGGAAGCTTCAATCATTAAGTCTAGTGAATTTTAGATCTCATATAGCCTAAAGTATTTCTGTGAATTCTAACCATGTAATAACTTTCTTTGAAATCCATTAAAAATTACTTTACATATCCCTTTGAAAAATTATCTGCCATCATTTGTTTTTGAAAGGCTGACTTAATCACAGATTGAACATATAGTATATTTTCACTTTGTTCATTGTAATAAATTCTATTAATTATGTAATAAGGTGTCATGACACAGTCACGTTTTAGAAAATAAGCAGTCAAAGCAAAAGAAGGAACCCTTATTCCCTCTGTTAAAAACCTTATATAAGTTAGGAAGGATTTATTGCAAAGACCACCAGCTACCAAAGTCCTTTAAAAACAATTCTAAAGGATAATACTTCATTGACTGATAATTAGATGATACCAACATGGGGCTGAAGTACTATTTTTTGAGAACCAGCTAATATGTAGTATTCTTTCTTCCCCATGACATTACTATTTATTTAAATTAAATTTGTGGGTACAATCAACTGGGTGCTATAGGTTTTTTCCCACCTTTAGTACAATGCTTGACAAACAGGTGTTTGCTTATTAATAAATTGTTTATTCAGTGACTGCCTGAGTTAGAGGTACAATGAAAAGAACATTAAATTTGGAGTTAGAAAACCTGGGTTCAAAAATTGCCTCTGAAAATTATTTAATGTCAATTTTTTTTTCATTGAATAGGCAAGTTTTTCCTCTCACTTTTTCTTTTGAATGAGAAAGTTGTGCTAAATGATCTTTATGAGTCATATTATTTGGAGTAAAATTTAATTTCTTGTGATAGAGTTGGCCCTCAAAAAATTTTAGCAGTTATCTAGAACTTACCCGAAGAGGTACTGTAAGAAATCCTTGCTTCAAATTGAACAGAGTGAAATAATTTGTATGATGTTTTTCCTCTCACTTTTTCTTTTGAATGAGAAAGTTGTGCTAAATGATCTTTATGAGTCATATTATTTGGAATAAAATTTAATTTCTTGTGATAGAGTTGGCCCTCAAAAATTTTTAGCAGTTATCTCTAGAACTTACCCGAAGAGGTACTGTAAGAAATCCTTGCTTCAAATTGAACAGAGTGAAATAATTTGTATGATGAACTATCTGCTGAAATTTTACCAATTTATGAAGACTGTCTTCAATAAAATTTTTATGTGGGTACAATAGCTGATAGTACAAGATGAGTCCCATTACATTCTTAAAGTTTGCTATTTCATGATTTGTCAAAAGTAAACTATAGTGGTGTCAGACTTAAATAGAAATGGGTCCACAAAATTATTCTCTAGAAAACCACATATTAACATTGTTATTTGTATTTTTTTTTTAATTTTGTTTTATTTTATTTTGTTAAATATTTCCCAAAGACATTTTGATTTGGTTTGGAATTGGGCTACACTCAGACATGTGGTGGGCAGTGGTACCTCTGGTAGAGAGTATCACATTTAATTAGTCACACTTGTGATGAGGACTTTGCCAAGATGATACTCTGAAAACTATTGCTGTTTACAGCTGTTGTTGAGTGAAAGAAGTCTGTTCATAATGTTGTAGTGTTTGGACAGCAACATAAGTTCTTGACTGCAATAATTTTAAATCCACACAGTGTTTTTTCTGTTTTTTGATATTGGAAATAGTGTTTTAACAGAACACTTGTGTACTTCAGATAAAGCTCATTTATGTGTTGCTGACAGTAGGTTTCTTATTTTGTATGTTAAAATAATCATACTTGTACTTTTTATATTCTAATTATGGTTTGAATTTACTAGTAAGAAATCCTTTCAGTTAGAGAAGTTGATTGCCTCATTTGTTTTCACTGTTTAATGCACCAGTTTGCATTATGGGTCTTACCTAGACCACCTATAAAGTTTTATGGAGATTAAATATACATTAATCTGAACATAGATAAAGTAAAAGGCAATTTGACATGTATAACATAAAATTAAATCCAGTTGTGAGAATTATAAAAATTCTTTAATTTGCCTAAAGTAATGACTTTTACTCTGAATCTAGCAAGTCTGGCTATAATTGTACCTGTTTGGGGCATGTAAGAAGGGAGTCATTAAACTTAATAGTTAGTTGCCCCACATTTAGAAGCTTAGACTTCAGATTATGAATTAGTACTCATCTTAATTGTTATTAGTGTTCTTTTTTAATATTCTTTACTGTTGATTTTTGTTTGTAATAAAATATTTTTAGAAATCATACTATACTGATAGTATATAGATATAGTTCCTGTTTACCTTCAGGTTATTAGTAAGTTGTTTGTAAGTGAATAAAATTGATCCAAAATAAGTGAAAGTTAGTTTTACTTTTAATTTCTGTTTCCTTTTAAGATGGAATCCCATTGTCCTCCTGTTCAAAGACTCATGACCCCAAAGCCAATTTCTATAGCAACCAGTCGGTCAGTGTATTTTAAACCATCTTTAACTCCATCTGCTGAAACAAGAAAGACTAATCAGAGAATAGATAAAAAGCACAATGTAAGTATACTTTATACTTTTATTAGTCTCTAGTTGTATTTTTGTCATTATGGAGAACTTGAGTATTTAATTATTGTAAAGATTATAAGTATAAATACTAATGTTATACTATGAAAGAAGCAGAAATATGACTTTCATTATTAAATCTATTTGCATTCAAATACATATCAATATATATTATGCTTGTAGTTGAATTGATAAGATAAATATCTAGCACTTTTTAGTGCTATATTTTAAGCTCTGTATAGAAGACTTTTCTTGGAATTATATTATTATGGACTCATTGGTGCTATAGAAAGAACATTGGATTCAGGATTGAGACTATGCTTTGAAACTTGTCTCTGCCATTTAATATTTTCATGATCTTGGACAGGTTAATCAACCTTTAAAGAGCACAAGTTTTCTTATCTGTAAAAAAAATGAGGAGTTGGAGAATTTTTAAGCCCCCTTTCATTTTGTATATAAATAATCTTATGATTCTAATACAAATTTAAACTGAAATTATGCATAGCTTTTTAATGTTCTCATTGAGATTCTATCATCTTTTCTTAACTTCATCCTTTTAAAAGCACAAATTAAGAATTATGAAATATATGAAAATTTTATCTTAATAATTTCAAAGTACTAAGAAGACCTAGGTTCAAATCATTTGTCTTAAATAATCTCAGCCAGTCATTTGAAACCTTAGTGCTTTGGGCCTGTGGTGTGAAATTCAGGTTGAAATGGAGGCCACTAAATCTTATATAAGGATTCCTGGACTGCATATTGACTTTAAAAAAAAAAATTAAACTATTGTATCTTTATTTATTTATTTATTTTTGCTTATTTCCATTTCCCAGTTACAATTTACTTTTAATATATAGAAGAGGTTGGTACTCTGCTATAGACTAGAACTTCTTAAACTTTAGGAACATGAACCACAATTTAAGAAGCTAATCTTTAGGCAAGTCTTTAAGATTGTTAGAAGCTGACCTCCATTGGTAGAAGAATTACCTCACCCAGATGTTCCCTATCCCATTGATATCATAGCTCCAATCCTGTCATTGTTGGCGAGTCATTTCACTTCTGTCAGAATTTAGGGAACTTGTTTGGGCTTTTCTTAGTAGAGAAACAAAAGATATTTGCCATTTCCTTCTCTAGTTCCTAGATGAGGAAACTAAGCAGAGTTAAGTGGTTTGCCTAGGGTCATACAGCTAGTAAGTATCTGAGGTCACATTTGAACTTAATTAAGTCTTCCTAACGCCAGGCTTGGCATTATCCATTGCCGTCCACTATCCATGTAGCTGCCCTCTAATCCTTATTTATGCCTATCACCAATTCAAGGCGCTTGTATACATTGGCATCACTGAAATTTTTTTAATGTGATTGTGACCACTTTTAACTTTTGAGTTAGTTGACCCAAATAAAATAGAAAGATGTTTAAATAAATAGGGAAAATAAAATTGCTAATTCTGTCTATTTTTTGTTCCTTAAGTTTCATAATTGGCTAATTGAGTATCTGTTACATTAATGAAAAACTCTTTAGTAGTGAATTCATAATGTCTGTACAACCTTTCATCCAAGAAATTTAATGGATAGCTACATGACTGACTACATTTGTATACTGCAACTTTTGTTTTGGTATATGTGTTTGTATTCTTATATAATTTTTTGATATAATACTTTCATACAGAATTTTTTAAGCATATATCATCAGTTAATACGATGGAACATATTAAAATTTGGTGGTGGTTTTTTTTTTTTTGTTTTTTTTTTTTGTTTTGTTTTTTTGTTTTGTTTTGTTTTGTTTTGTTTTGCAAAGGTTTAGCAGTATATTTTATTCTGATTAGAGCCATCTTAAGTTTATATAACTCATGTAGAATCATAGAATCATATATATAAAATTGGAAGAGCAACCACATTATATACATAAGGAAACTGAGGAGAAGATTAACAGATAAGTAAGTGGCAGAGCTTGGTTCTGATCCCAGATCTGCAAATGAAAAATGCATTGCTCACTATTTTACACCGACTTTTCCTTTAGACAATGCTTTTAAAAAACTAGAGCTTATCATTGTTGGGATATCTTCATGTTGGGCCATCGTTTCAAATACTATCTATGTAGATGATGTAGGCTAAAAAATGAGAGAAATATTTTATTTAAATTAGTGTTACGTCATCTGAGAAACTAATACTTGAAATAACAGTAAACACATTAAATATTTCGAATGCTAAAAATATACAAAATACTGATTTGAAGAAGATTTTCTTATTTTTCCAGAGCACTTGATTTAGCACTCTCTAAACTTGCTTCTGCTGATGCTTTGCTTTCATTTTTTGGTTAGCAAGGAAATAGTTAAGGAATTTTAAGTCTTGTGGTACCTAATAATAGAATTTAGACCATGCTAAGTAATTTCTTTCCAAATCATGTTGTAAAACTAAATTAATTTTTAATACTATTTTATTTTTCAAAATACATATATAGTTTGCAAAATTCATTTTTGTAAAAATTTTGTGTTTTCTTACAGATTGGGCATGAGAAAAATCTATCTCCAGGGCAAAAAATAGAGCAACATGAGAGGTAAAATCATTCCAAATTTCATGCAATGTATCTGTCACTTATTTTATCAGTCATTTGCTTAATTTATATACATATTTTTTGCCTTTAAAAAGAATTTTACAATCCCATATAAAATTATTCGTTTAATGCTTTTTTAACTTATTGTCAATAATAGCTTGTCTTTTTTTTTTTTTTTTTTTTTTCTTGATGTTCCAAATCACAGTTTGGAGTCAGATAACTTTTTGTAGACTTAAAAAAAAATTAGTTCTTATAATGAAAAATAAAAATAAGATTCTATCACTGTGGCTTTTACCCCACATTTAAGAAAGTAATTCTTCATTACACTAACAAAAATTCAGCTTCTTTAGTAAATAAGTAGTTGGTACTATGAGATGAAGTATGTTTTTTAACCAGTACAGTTCAGAAATGATTAACTTTTTCTTTTTATTATTACTCTTTAGTACTGGTAACAACATAGTATAAAATTTATAAACAAGTTTATGACTTAGTTTCTTAAATTTTTTTTTTTTCTTCTTTTTGTGCTAGTGATTTTTCATACCCAAACTTCAGTACACCTGCCACCAATGGACTCTCTTCAGGAGTAGGTGGTGGTGGCAAGATGCGAAGGGAAAGAATCCGTTTTGTGTCTAAACTTCCTGATGATGAAGAGGTGGGATATCTCTCTTGCTCTCTCCCTTACCCCCCTCTTTCCCTCCTTCTGTCCCTCCCTCTTTTTTATTTCTTTCTCTCTTTACTCTGCCTCCCTCCATTTCCTTTCTCTCAAAATCCTTGGGAAAAGTGAAACATTTAATGATGTTATAGTATTAAAATATCTGTTTTTGTTTCCTAGGAAATTCTTTTAATCTATTTGAAATTTAATATATTCTTAAGTAAATATTTTTCATGAGAATTTAATTTCTTTATAATATGGGCAAAGAATTATTTGAAAAGGCACCAGATGTTTTTAATGTAATGCTGTCACTATAGGAGCACTCTTAAGGCTATCCTTCCTGTCTGACTTCTGACTTCACCATTCCACTGAAACTACTACTCTCTTAAAAGAAAGTTAATAGTGACTGCCTTTTCTCATTCTTCCTCCTTTTCAGCCTCTCTGTAGCTTTTTTTTTTTAAACTGACTTGTCCAAGGTCACACAGCTAGGAAGTGTTATATGTCTGAGACCAAATTTGAACTGAGTTCCTCCTGATTTCCAGACTGGTGCTCTATCCACTGTGCCACGTAGCTGCTCCTTTCTGTAGCTTTTAAGAAAAATTTTGAGTTGCAAATTTTCTTCCCCTTTTCACCTCTTCCCCCATTCATTGAAAAGGTAGACAATATGGTACCTTTACATATGAAAAACAAATTTCCATGTTAGCCATATCTGTCCCCACTCTTCTCCATCTGTCCCCCCAAAAAAATCTCACAATCTTACAATAAAAAGCAAGAAACATAAAATGAAAAAAGAAATGCCTTAATCTGTGCTCATTTCATCAGTTTGTTCTCTGGAAGTAATTAGCATTTTTCAACATGGTCCTTTGGAATTATCTCGGATTATTGGTTTCACCAGAATAGTTAATTCTTTTATAGTTGATCATTGTTACCCTATTGCTGTTATTGTGGTCTCCTGGTTTCTGGTTCTACTCACTTCATGTAAATCTTTTTAAAGGTTTTTCTGAAACCAACTTGCTTATCATTTCTTAAATCATAATAGTATTTAATCATAATCATGTGCCAGGTCTTTGACTGTTTATCATTTAAAATTTAAAGAATACTTTTTTTTTTTTTTTTAGAAATGAAATCTTTATTAGAAAAACCTGCTTTAATCCCATCCTCACCTCAGTTGCTGCTTACCTTTTAATTTTGGCTACATTGGTTTTGTTTGTGCAAAGCTAATTTTATATAATCATATTTATCCATATTATTTTTAGTCATCTCTATCTTTTGTTTGGTCATTTTTTTCATATACAACTACTTTTTAGGCATCTCAAACTGTATGTCCAATAGGTACCTTAAATTCAACATGTCTAAAACTAAACTCATCTTTCCTCCTAAACCTTTCCCTTTCCTTCCTTCTATGACTGTAAAGGTTAGTACCATTCTCTAGTACCTCAGGCTGACAATTTAGGTTTCAACTTTGACTCTCATCTCTTCCTCCTCTTGCACTCCCGAATTCCCTCTATGTCCTATCTGTTGCCAAGGCCTGTCAGTTTCACTTTTGCAACATCTCTGGAATATGTCCCCTTTTCTTCTCTAATCCTGCTATCACTCTGGTGCAAATCCCTTAGCATGTCAAAACTCCTTGAAGGCAATGACTGCCTTGAATTTTTTTGGTTCCCCAGCACTTAATGTAGTGCCTAGCACATAGTAGGTAGCTGATGACTGTTTATTGACTTCCTGACATGACAGCCCATCCAGATATTTGAAGAGAGCTGTTTTTATTTAGCCATAGAGTATCAGAACTATAATTAATCTTTTAATTTACTAAAGATTTATATAACTAATAAATATTAAACTAATATCCAGTGACTTTTTTTTTTTAACCGTTTAGTTGCTTCTTGTTTTGTTCAATTCTTCATAGAACATGGTTTCAAGTACCCATGATGTTCGGGTTGTCATTATCTGTGGGTGTGGGTTTGCTTTTATGTATTCCTCTTAGAAACTGAGTAGTGTTTTTCTTTTTCTTTTTTTTTTTTTTAATTTTATAATAAATTATAATTATAACATTTTTTTGACAGAACATATGCATAAGTAATTTTTTGCAACATTATCCCTTCTATTCCCTTCTGTTCCGAATTTTTCCCCTCCTTCCCTACACCCCCTCCCCTAGATGGCAGGCATTCCCATACATATTAAATATGTTCTAGTATATCCTAGCATTTTTCTAAGTAAAAAAGAAGGGGCAGCTAGGTGGCACAGTGGATAGAGTTCCAGCCCTGAAGTTAGGAGGACCTGAGTTCAAGTTTGGCCTCAGACACTTACTTCCTGGCTGTGTTACCCTGGGCAAGTCATTTAACCCCAATTGCCAAGATGTGGGGGTAGGAGGTGGGAGAGAAAATAAATGAGAATGATCGACAAAGAATTACTGAAAGCAGCAACACTAATATATTACCTGCCAAAGAAAGTCATATCTAAAGCAAGCCTTAGATGGCTAGATATTAAACAAATTTCAAAGCAAGATGGCATGGCAAGAAAATTTTAGTGAGATACAAAATACAAGAATTAATACTCCTTCCCTTTCAATTATAAGTCCAGGAAAAAAACATGAATTTAAATAGATAAAAAAAAGGTTAAGTAACATTTTGAGAATGACAAAAAAGAGAAGGTTATTTAAGTTGAAAGTGGGGAAAAGAGTCAAAATAATGGTACAATTTAAACTAGGAAAAAAGCATGATATTACAGTATTATGATCTTAAAGTATGTGCACTCTGGGACTTTGAGAAAGAATAAAGCTTTAAATAAAATTACCTATAAGACCTCCTTTAAAAAGATTTTCTCTAGAAAAGAAAAATCACATAAAGCTGTTATGCAAAGTCTGGCTAAAAGGTAAATTATATCATATAGGAAACATAAGAATAATTGTACTTACTATAAAATAAGTTTGAACCTCAGGTGCAAGTCACAAGTTTTTCTTCCTCAGTTTCCTCATCAAATAAATGGAAATAATAGTACCTCTTAAGAGTTATTGTGAAGATAAAATGAATTAATATTAAGTGTTTTGCCAACATTAAAACATTATATAATTGTTTCTTTTTTATTATTCCCATTCAATAATGTAAACTATATGCAGAAAGATTAAGATTTGAATATTAGAATTTTAAAAAATCATCTAGATCTAAAAAAATATCTAAAAAAAGATATTAGGTTACTTGTTATCTGGAATGTATAACCAGATTTCTCAAAGTTTCAAACATAGGCTTCCTTCTCTTCTTTTTCTATAATATCCCACTTGGTGATGTGATTAGATCACTAAATGCTAGTGAGTAGATATCCCTTAGATAGTCTACTTTGCATTGGTAGTACTGTCTTTATAATTCTTTATGATCTTCTCTTCCAATCTGAACAGCAGTCCTTTTATATTCATGCTTCTTTAGCATTACTTAAAAATCCTTTTTGGTTGTCCTTAGCATTCTTCACAAGCCTTAGTTCATTTTGGTCTACAATTTCACATTCTTATAAGACCAAGGTGTTTTTTAGCCTCATCAGTTGCTTAACCTTGCTTCTGTCTTCTGTATGTACCTTTTGAAAATGTGAGTTATTTGAGGTTACAAATATAAATGTTTCAGACTCTTAAAATAGCTTTTGCTTTTTTTCCAATGTAGTATAGATGATAGAATACTGATTTTGGAGTCAGTGATGCCTCCAATTTCCACCTCTAATAATTGCTAGTTGTGTGAACACACCTAAGTCTCTTAACCTAAAACTTACTATCCATTTGTAAAATGGGAATAATACCAATAGACTTCACCTTATGTATTTGTCATGAGATTTAAATGAAATAATGCATTTTTAAGATCTTTTGAAAATTTTAAAGTGCTGTATAAATGCTGGTTGTTATTCCTTATTTTGAAATTTGTCATCAAAAAGTTGTTCTTGTCCATCTTTTGAATAACACTTTACTTTAAAATGTAAAGTCAGGGGATAGTTCCAGTCTTTTTTAATAAACACTTTTTTTAAATGAAATTTTCTAAATTCTATTGTGAATAGAAGATTGTATCTTATAGGTTTCTTTCTTTATCACAGACTAAGAGGGTTGTTTTTCTCGAAGTTGTTCCTCTCATTTTTGCTAACACTTGATAATAGTCTCTTTTATTCCTGATTCACCCACTCACCCACTTAATAACTGTGTTCTCTTGGAGAAAGTAAATACCCTTTTAAAGTTGTTTCATCATGTATAAAATGGATATAATATTTGCTCAACTTTTCTCATAAGGTGGTAATAAAGAACAAATTTTAAAATCTATGTTGTTTTATAAAATGCTATCTAAAAATGAGTTATTTTAATTAAAATATTCTCCTAAATTTCATTTTAGGACCTTTTTCCTATATTCATCCTATTTAAGATTTAATATAAAGAAAAGGATAGTCTTACTATAAAACATGATTGAATTATGTATCATTTTAGGAAGTTGAGGCACCAGTACTACCAAAAATACCCCTGCCAATTACTACTACTGCATTGCCTGTCTTCAGTTTTTGCTCTTCTTTGAGTACCTCTTCCTATCTATCACCCATCAGTGCTACACAGTCATTGTCAAATAAGGTAAATTAAAAGAATTTTATTTCATAAGGCTTTGCTTTGTTGTTGGATAAATGCAATCTGATTTTAATTTTGAGGTATTGAAAGTTACATATAAGTAGAGGGGTTGGAACATGAAACTTTTCTTATGCCTTTTTTTTTTTTTTAAATGTTATAAATTGGTAATTTCTGCCAAGAGAACGGGTATGGCCATGCATTATGTCTCATTTGAAGATCACCAGATTTTGCTTCAAGGTGTTGAGTTTTTTAGCTATAGTAATAGTTGTGATTGATTTTATTAAAAGTATTCCTCTTGATGAAATAGTTTCCTTGAATAATTATATTGAGAAGATAAAAAAATATAATTGGAGCCCTAAAAATGTCGCACTGTTGTATTTCACTCTAAATTTGTAGTCAGGAGGATGGATTAAAACAAACAAGTTATATTGTTTTGGATTCATAGTTCTAATAAAAATAGAAAAAGGAATAAGATTAATATAGGAAAATCCACTTGCAAGTAAAAAAGCCTTGCACATTGAGTTTGAATTGCTACTTCTTGGTTGAGTTTTGTTTCTCACAAGGATGTTATTTTCTTTCAAAAAATGAATGCTCTGCTTCCAAAGGAAAATTTTTTTATTGTGGGATTTTATATCAACGATCATTTTACAGTTAGGATCATAGTGTAACATTTTTTAAGAGCTTAGAACTTATTTTAATATTTCAAGAAATTTTGATTTGACTAACTTTCCAAATTCTCCTTAATTCTTTTAAGTTATGTAATTATTTTTTATGTGCTTCTTATGCTTTGGAAAACTAGGTACAAGCAGCCTCTCCAAATAATGCTGGCAGTCCTGTATTCAGATTTTCATCTCCAATTGTAAAATCTACTGAGGCAGACATACTACCTCCTACATCTGTGAGTATAATTGACTTATTGTATGTTCAGTAACAGAAAATCAAAGAGGTACATATGTAATCATATTTTTTTAAATCCCACCGCAATGTATTTTTCTAGGTCTCATATTTTGTTAAAGCTAGATATAATATTTCTTTTCAGATTGGATTTACATTTAGTGTGCCTGTTGTGAAATCATCAGAAATTCCTGCCTCCAGTAACATTTCAGAATCAACAATAAGTAGTTCAGGTAAGCAAAAAAATGCATGAAATTATGAATACATCCATATTTTGTACCAATACATTTTTTTTTTTTTCTGATTTTCAAAATATTTTAGAGTATCAAGACAGGATATTTATTCCATTAATAGTATTATTTTTTCCCAACTTTTATCTCTAACAAAATATTTATATAATATCTTTATTGTTATTTGGAGGTCACCTTGAGTTCTCATTGGCTTTAATACAGAGTCTAAAAATATGTTAGTGATGGACTGATTTATATATTTCATTTGGTTAAAGCTTTTATTAGCTAAGTTTCCATGATCATTACATGATAACCCTGGGTCATTCTATAACTTAATCCTTGCAGCTCTGTTGATCCTTTTCATATCTCTGAAAGGATGGTAGGACTTTGGATTCAGTCCCCAAGAGAAAGGATCTCTTAGTCGTCAGATTCTGCAGACAAAGGGAAATGTCCTCAGGAAAAGGGGGTGATCTCAGATTAGATCACCAAGGTGAGAAATGAGGATGTTTTATAGTTGCTTTCAGTCCCTAAGAATGAATAAACAGGTAAACGAATCAGGCAAACAAACAAAAAGATAAAAAGATTATTTCCAAAACACCTGTAAGCCAAGCCTTAGCTCATCTTGCCTATAAGAATAATTAGAATTCCTTGAAAAAATTATTCATATTTTCTTTTAATATTTAAAAATATTGGCAATGAAATGAGAGGCCTCAAAGAAAAAGAAGTTAGCAAACAATTGGAGTCTATGGAGGAAAGATTTGGGAAGAGAATAGCTTAGCCCAGCAGGTAGAGAAACACATAAGAAGACACCCTGAAAATCAGAATGGACCAACAAAAATAGTGACTTCATGAGAAATAATAAGATAATGATATTTCAAGATATCATGAAAAGGAACTGCTTAGACAACCAGAACAAAAAGACAATGAAAATAAAAATAATTCATTAGTCACCTTCTTTAAAAAGTCCAAAAATGAATGGAACATTGCAATAAAAATTCAGACATTCCAGGTCAAAGAAAAAGTACTGTAACTAGCCAGATAGAGTACTGACAAACCTCTATGGGGATGACACAGGATTTAGCAAATACTATGGAACAGAAAGCATGAAAGTTCATATGATTATAAAAGCCTTCCGATTAGGATAACTTAATCAGGAAAACAGCATAATCCTGCATAGGAATCCAGGATACCTTTAATTAAATAGAAATACCTGAGCATTACTGATCAAAGTACCAGAGATTAATAAAAAATTAGAATTATAACACATGGGAATCAAGAGAAACATTAAAAAGATAAATTACAAGTGAACAATTGGAAGGAACTTTATAAAAATGAATTATTTACTTCCAATGAGGAGGGAGATATATACAGTGGTCTCTTCAGTTTCCAGTGTTGTCAGGAATCAGAGGGAATTAAATAAGATAGGACCGTGGAATGATTTTATTGTGTTTTGGTGTTGAAAAAAGAAAGAAAAAGAAAGGTGGCAGAAGATGGAGGACATTATTATTCTACATAATCTCTACATGGTTAGGATGAACTCACCCATAAAGCAGAAGAGGATCACAAAGTAGGTTAGACTGCAGAATCTAATGTTGTTTATAAGAAACAATATATACAAAAACTCAGTTAAAATAATGGTTTGGAATAAAAACTGATACCTTACCTGAACTCAAAAAAAAGGGCAAAACTAGTAATGATAATTTCAGATTAGGCAACAACAAAAATTAATGATGTAGACAAAATTAATTTAGATAATTAATGGCATGCCAAACTACAAAAAAGAATTACTTTGTACAACTAGAAGAAAAAAAATTAATGAAATTCATCTGCATGAAAAAAAGGTTAAGAATATTTAAAGAATTTTTTTTTTTTTTAAATGGGAAAGAGAACCTAATCTTAAACTATACTACAAAGCAGTATTAGTTTTTGAAAAATTTGGTGTGGGTTAATAAAGAGAAGTTGATCAGTGGAACATAATAGATACACAATATATGAAAGCAAACAAACCCCAGTAGCTTAATATTTGATTAACCCAAAGACCTCAACTACTAGAGTAAAGGTACCCTTCCACAAAATCTGTTGGGAAAATTGAGCAGAGGTGTGGTAGAAGTCAGGTGTGGTTGAGTATCTTATGCCATATTCCAAGATAAGTTTAAATATAAAAGGTCACATCAAAAACTAGATCACAGTGAAGAAATTACTTTTCAGATCTGGAAATGGAAAAAGTGCTCATAACCAAATAACGAATAGTGTAATGTATAGTACTGAAGATAAGAATTGATCATTTTGATTGCATATAATTAAAGTCTCTATAGCTGTGATTAGAATCATTTTTTAGCAGTCTTCTTCCATAAAGGTCTCATTTCCAAAATATTTGAGTTGCTGATTCAAATTTATGATAAAATCCATTCCCCAGTTGATAAATGGTTAAAGATATGCATAGACAGATTTCAAGGGAAGAAATCATACAATTTTTTTTTTCTAAATTAGATTATTTTGACATTCCATACCACATCCATCACATGGCAGAGGTGACTAGAAAAGGAAAATGGGAGCATACTCCACTGCTGAAAAAGCTAAATATTGGTGGAGTTGGTGAAATAGCCTACCCATTTTGGAAAGCAATCTGAAACTCTGTCCCAAAAGTTAACTAACTTGTGCATTCTTTAAAAAAGCAATATTGCTATATAGGTTTTTCCCACCAGCAGATAAAAGTTAAAAAGATCCCATATCTACCCCCCCCAAAAAAAGGGGGGAAGTTATTTAATTTTAATAGCAAACACATGGTTAACAAGGGTGTCTATCAATTAAGAAAGGATATTAGAAATGAAGATATGGTTTCCAAGAAATGTGCAAAACCTTCCATAACACACAGTTATAAAAATGAACAGTTCTGAATTATTTAAGAAATCTTATTGATGCAGTGATGATAAAAATAATTCTAGAAGACTGGTGATAATGAATGCTGCTTACCTAGACTAATACACAGAGTAAAACAAACATTTTTGGACATGACCAATGTGGGGATTTAATTTTTCTTGACTATATTTGTTACAGGGGTTTTGTAATTTCCTCCCCAATATAGGATAATGTATCATAGAGAAAAAAAAAGCTTGATTATTAAAAAGAGGTTCCCCCTTTAAAAAAAAAAATATTTTCGAATAGTATTTATATTGTCTTTTGTTTTCTTAATATAATTCAATGAATTCCATCATTTAAATTCTTTAAGCAATACTCAGTACATCAGATAATTTGCTTTCTTTAAGAAAGTTGTATATGACATTAAAGGCTGACTTTCTTTTCTTGTATTTACCATAGATTAAAAGGGAGGGAAAATTTCAAGGAGATTTTTATTCATTCATTGTTGAGATGGTTGATAGTTTAGTTTAGTTGAATGTAAGAATTGGCATCCCCTTTTTCTAAAGAATATGCTTATTGAAACAATTTTAAATAAGTTTGTATAATATTATTGTCAAATAAGAATCCATGAGGGAACCAAGCTTAGGTTTCCATTTTTACTTTCTAGCTATGTGAATCTGAACAACTTGCTTCACCTGGGGCTTTTTAATTCTTATCTGCTATGCTTCTCACTCAAGTAGTTGTGAGGAGATACCTGTAAATGTGACATGTGAAAAGTTGCAAGATTTTTTGAAAGTTAAATGATTGAAGATTAGTTTTGAAGATCTGTTAAATGTATTGAATTGTAGCTGCTTGATGGGGTTAAGTGTTTTAATTTTTCACTTGCATTTATTAATAATACATTTCAAATTACAGTTAAAGATTCCACCACTTTAAATAGCACAAGCAATAAGAAGGAGGAAAATGAAGATTATGAGGGCCCTTTCAGGCCTGCAAAAACCCTGAAAGAAGGGAGTGTACTGGATATTCTGAAAAGTCCTGGTAAGATAGTAGTTAAGTAATTTTCTTAGAAAAATAACCTTATATTCAGATCTATATTGATACTTTATTAATACTAATCACTGATCCTTTTCTACATCTTAAAATCTCCACTGAATAAATGATGAAGCTTGGATAGAGAAGTTTTTCTTTTTTGTTTTTAGTTTTTAAAGTCTATCCCTGGAATTCAGGAAAGCAATAACAAAACTGAATGTTGGAAAGTAGGAAATAATTGGAAGGGGGAGAACTTGTCTATTCTACTTGAGGTAGAATAGATGGGGGGAGAGACAAGTTTAGGGGCCTAGATGATGAAGGGTTTTTAATTTTAAGCAGAGGAGATTTTGTATCTGAGGGCCATTGGTGTTAGTTTGCCTTAATGTTTCAATTGTTTTGTTTTGTTTTGTTTTTTTGTTTTTTTTTTTTTTTTTTGTTTTTTTTTTTTTTTTGGGATTTTGTTTTTATTTTTGTTACCCCCCTTCTCCTCCTCCCCTCTTGACCCCCATCCCCTCCCCCACCTTCCCCTACACACATATTAGGTTTCACATCTTCAAAGACTGGTTCTCCTACTGCTGTACAGCCTGCTACAACAAGCATAGAAGTTTATACCAGACCTGCAATAAGTACCTTTTCTTCTAGTGGACAGGTTTTGGTGAAACCTTTAAAGCTGGAACGACTTGGCAAGTGATACATGTCTAGTGCAGAACAGAGTTACAGACAACACAATGTGTAGCTTGTCAAGCTGCTAAAGTGCCACCAAAAGATACTGCTAAACAAACTGGAATGATGACAACAAGTAACTCTGTACGATCAGCTCTTCCCACAGCAGGGACTTTAGGTTTTTGGAGACAAATTTAAAACCAGCAGTGGGAACTTGGGATTGTGATACCTGTTTAGTACAAAATAAATCTGAAGCTACAAAATGTGTGGCTTGTGAAACACCGAAACCTGGGACTGGAGTTAAGCAAACTTTGACATTGCCGGTGGCTTCAGAAAATGCAGTAACTGTGACTCCTTCATCTTCCAGTTATACTCTCACTGATACCTTGGGATTTGGAGATAAATTCAAAAAACCCAAGGATTCTTGGGAATGTTTAGTGTGCTGTGTAGTAAATAAAGGAGAAGACAGTAAATGTGTGGCCTGTATGTCTGAAAAACCAGGTAAGTTTGTCATCTGGAGCAGTTTTTAATAAGATTTCATTTCTTCACCTTTTCTAATAAGGACAGTATCATTCACGCTATTAAGATGTTCAATTTTCCTTTTACTTATGCTAATTATCCTACCACTTTAGGTAAATAATATCCCAATGGACTAGTAATATTGTTTGGAGTTAATTATCCCATAAAAGATCTCATTCTTGCAGAAAATCTTTTTCCAGGAGAATTTCAAATTCCCTCTACTATCCCTTTTAAACATTTCTGGATACAATCTGCTTAGTTAGAAAAGGGAAAGAAAAATGGTTCTTTTGGAGACTTCTTTGTGGTGATGGGTTGTTTTTTTTTAGGTTGTCTGATACAGATCTGCAAGAGATTTAATAAAAATTAATGTTCCTACAGTGAGATAAGCAGTACTATAGTAACATGGTATCTATCATGTCAGCTAGTTTGCTTTAAGCTTTCCCCTATTCATACAGACAAAAGAAAAGCTGAGCTTGCTAGTGATCTTTAGGGAAAGATAGATTTTATTCATTTGCACATATTTTAATGTTTATGTTTTGCTGTTAGTTGGGCATGAGTATTTAAATATCAGGAAAGGGGTGTATGGGTAGATGTGTTTCAGCTAATGTCCCTGAATCACTAAAACAGCATTTCCAAAAAATCTAAGTATCAAAGAAAGCTATATTCAGATTAGCATTGATAAAAATTGATTAAATTCTTAGAACTTCAGGCAGGATTGACTCAGTTAATCAGATATCCATCATATAGTTTTTATAATGCTATTTAATCACTTTGGGATATATCCTTTCAGATGACATTCAAGATTAATTAAGTTGTTTTATGAGATTGAGTCATTTTTTTGTACTTACTATGTTCTAGATCTATGCCTATAAAGATAAAACTAGCCCCTGTTCTTAAGGAGGTTATGCTTTATTAGGAACAGCATGTGCAAAATGACAAACATGTCAGTAAATGTGTTAGGGAAGTAGATCAGTATAGATTTCTTGTGGGGTCCAAGATATGAGCTTATCCTTTAAAGGATGTAGGAATTCCATAAGACAGGTGAAAAGGAAATACAATCATAAATGTTAAGACTACCGGTATAAAGATATGGAGATAGGAAATGTAATATTTGGGGAACAATAAGCAGGCCAGTATTCTTGGCATGTAAGACTACATAAAGGAAAATAATATGCAATAAGCTTAGAAAGATAGACTGGAGACTGATTGCGAATGAGGACCTTTAAATGCCAAATAAAATAATTTGGCGTAGTAGTAGTAGTAGTAGTAGTAGTAGTAGTAGTAGTAGTAGTAGTAGTAGTAGTAGTAGTAGTAGTAGTAGTAGTAGTAGTAGTAGTAGAAAAAGTGAGAGTTTTTTTTCAGACAGTATTTTTGAGTCAGATCTTTAAAGGTTAGATTTGTGCTTTAAGATTGTCACTTTTGTCAGCTGTATGACAGATGGGTTGGAGAGGGGAAAGTTGGCTGATAGAGACCAGACTATTACAATAATTCTAGCAAGAGATAATGAAGACCTGGATCACTATGGTTGCCCCATGAATGGAGAAAAACAGATATGAGACATTCATGAGTGAGAAATGGAAAAGTCAAGAATAAATTTAAGGTTGTGTTTTTAGGATAATGATGGTACTTTCAAGAGAAAGTGAAGTCAAGAAGTAAGAGTTTGGAGGCAAAGAACTATTTTTGAGATTTTTGAGAGAACTGATTTTTAAGATGCCCATGGAACATCTAGGTGAAAGTGCTTTCTAGTCAATTAAAAAAAATTAAATTAAAGAAAATTAGCAAATATTACAAGATATTAGGACACTTTTCTTTTGGTGATATTTAGTGAAATAGTTTCCTCTTGGCTATCCTTATTAGTAAATTATAATTAGTGAAGGAATATATTGAAAAGAACTTCTTTTGCTCAGTGAATAAATCAGAGTCTGATTTGCATGGAGATCTTAGCCCTTATAAAAGTACATTTTTCATTCAACATAAAATGGTTATGTATATTGTTATGAATGGTCACATGATTTGATAGGTTTATTTCCTAGCAATGTAAGCACATGGCAAGAGAATATAAAAAGGACCTGGGACTTTTTTTTTTTCCTACAATATCCATTTTTCTTCCCTAAGGCATGCTACATGCCACATCAGTCTTCATTTTTCTGTTCCCTCTCTATTCCACTATTCACCCTCTATCTCCAGTGCATCTCTGTTGAAAAGAGTTCGTAATTGGCTCTTTTGTCTTGCCATTTCTATAAATGTATCATTCTTTGCAGTATCAGAAAAATGCTTAGAACAGCAATTTTTCAGGTTTTTTAATTCTAAATTTAATATTTAATATTTTTTGTATATCAAGTAGAAAGAAAAATATACTTGAAAATACAAGTTCACTTATGTAAACTTTTTTTTTTTTTAAGTCTATATATTCAACACATTAGTTTCAAGGATGTCCTACTTATTTTCTTTCTGAATTTTCATTAGTCCTCTCCTTTATGCGTGTTTTTTAAAAAATCCTTTTAGGTGGTAGGGGGTTGTCAAGGGAATGATCCTATAGCTGCCTCCCTATTGCTCCCAAATCCTTTCCCTCAAGAAATACAAAAAGAAAAATAATCCTTGTAACAAATAAGTTATAGTTATGAACAAATGTATATATTTGCCAAATCCAAAAATGTCAGAAAGTAGATAACATACTTTCTTATCACTTCTTTGGGCTCATGGTTAATTGTTGCAGTGATCAGAGTTTTTAAGCCTTTCAAAGTTGTTTTTCATTCATTGTTGTTACTGCAAATAAAATCATATGGTTTTGGCCATTTTCACTTTCCATCAGTTCTTAGGTTTTTCTGAAATCATTCCTTTTTTCATTTTTCCATTACAGTTATATACTATATAATATGGTCAGCCATTCCTTGGTTGAGAAATCACTTTCTTTATTTGCAATCTTGGCTATGACAAAATGTTGCTATAAATATTTTTTAGCACATGTTGCTTTTTTCCTGTGATCTCTTTGCTATATGGGGCTAGTGGTATCACTAGGTATATGGTCTGCACAGTTTAATGACTTGGGGCATAGTTCCAAATTGCTTTCTAGGCCAGTGGTCCAACTGGACTACTTCACAGTTCCAGTAATAATGTAATCCAGTGCCCTTAATTTTCTGTAGTTCCTCTAAAAATAGCCATTTTTATTTTTTCACATCTTTACTAATCTGAAGGAATATGTATAGTTTATATTAGCATAATATATTTAATAATGATGATATTTTATTATATTTAAATATATCATTTAATATATTGTATATGTAACATAATTACATATACTTATATAATATATAGTTAAATATATTACATTGAATAATAATATATTTATATAATAATTATCACTATTAATGATTTATATTATGTGCTATAGCTGTTAATAGTTTGGAATTTTTCCTTTGCAAATTGTCTTTTTACCATTTATTTGTTTGGAAATGGTACTCTTACATATTAATCAGTGTCTTATTTCTCTAATATCAGAATTTTATCAGAGCAGCTTGCTGCATTCAATTTTTAGGGATATTTGAATCTTGAAGAGTAACATTTAGTATCAGATTATATTATTTATAGTCAAAAATGCTCAGACTTGAGTTTTCAGGATTTATTGGAGTGGGAGAAATAGTTACTACTTCAATAATTACCATTTACATTTTATTTGAATTATTTTAAGATGTCTATATTATGCATATGTAGATAATATATTGATTAAAATATCTAGTTTCTTTTTAGCCATTTGAAGTACATCACTGAACTCTAGTATACTTCTTAAAGAGACAATGCAATTTGTAAGTTCCTATATAAATGGCAATTAATTAGGTCCTAAACTTTTATAACATCTGACATTTTAATGTTTAAAGGTGTACATTTATTACGGGCATTCTATGTGCATGATATTCACATAGTCTTAGGGTTGGGTTGTGAGAAAGCTGGAAGTGACCTTAGAAATCAATTAGTCCTACCTATTCATTTTATAGACAGAAAAGTGAAGTCTTTAAGAAGTAAATAACTTGGGGGGGGGGTGAAGCAGGGGAAAAATTAGAACAAAAGGTTTGGCAATTGTCAATGTTGTAAAATTACCCATGCCTATATCTGGTAAATAAAAATTATTAAATTTTTTTAAAAAAATAGTAAATAACTTGTATAATTCATATAAGTAGCAAAAGAGCTGTAATTCATACTCTTGTTCTCCATCAGATCAATGTTCTTTTCATTGTAGTCTCTTTTACCAATTTAGTTCTGATAGAGCAGAGTTAGCCTATCCTGGAACATTGAATGGAAGAGATATCATTGTGTATAAGTGCTGAACAATACTATTTGAAAGGCGAGTTGATAGTTTTTAATTGGAAACCTAATATTTTTTAGGGATAAAAGATTTATTTTTGTCTTGACTAGCTAAGAGCTTTGTCTCCCAGAGACCTATAATTCCTACAATAATGATTATTTTGAGCTTTATTTGACTCTTTTTATGTGTAGCAGTAATTTTATTTAGAGAATGGAAGAGATGAGTGTAAAAAGGTATTATTCAGGATTGTGTCTTGTCATAATATTTGAAGTCCTTTATAATTATTTTCAAGAGGTTATACCATTTAGTTTTTTTGTGTTTGTGAGTACTAGAATGTTTTAAATTTCATTTGAAAATATTGCTTACAACCTTCTATTTATTCTGAACACATGTTCACCATTTTCTATTGTTTTATAATAAATTAGATGTCATTTAAAGAAAATTAGTTATCGTAATAAAGCAAAATGTGCTTGAGTTATTCATTAAATTACCATTAATTTTTGGTTATGCTTTTTTATGTATGGGATTAGCAAAAAGAAGTGTCATGTTTTGATTTTCTATTAAAATTTTATTTTATTAAAATGTTTTTAGATGTGATTTAAACAGCACTACAGAAAGTTTCTTAGCAGATGATTGGTTCAATTACTTTAAATAACAAATGTCAGGCTTATCATAGTGCATCGTACTTCTTCCTTATCCTATTGAGAATTGGTCACTCAGCAAGCATTTATTAAGTGCCCACTGTATGTTAAGGCCTGGAGAATACAAAGACAAATAATAGTCCTTGCTTTCTCAGGAAGCTTATATGTTATCAGGGAAAACATAGACATACTTAAATACATTTAGAGTAAATGTGTTAATTTATGGGAGAGAGGTACTATAGGGGTTTAGTAGGGAATCAAGAACAGTTTTAAATAAAAAGTAACAATTAAGCAGTCTTGAAGGAAATAGGACATTTACTAGATGAAGGTAAAAAAGAATGCTTTCTAGCCTTGGACTAATAAAATCACTGCAAAAGCACAGAAACAGGTGATAGAGCTATGTGTGAAGAACAAACGTCAGGAAGGCCAGTTTGCCTGGATCATAGTGTATGTATATATATATATATATATACATATATATATATATATATATATATAAAAGGGAATAATGTATAATAAGATTGGAATGGTAGGTTGGGACTAGGTTGTGAAGGACTTTAAAAAACAAACTGGAATTTATATTTTATCTAAAAGCCAATAAGAATCCATTGACGTTTTTGAGTGAGGAAGCAACATGGTTAGATCTGTATTTCAAGAAAATTACTTTAGCATCTGAATGGGAATGATTCCCATTGAATGCCATCTCATCTGTAAATGTTGCCCTAGTAGTCTTACATTTAACAGATTTGTTCCCACTAAGTAAAAGCAAAGAAAGGTTGAGCATGAGTTAAATTATATTCTTTGAGAGATCTGCTTATATATATTAAAGGAATCCTAATATCTTTTCTTGTTCCCTTTTAGGAGGAGGTTCAGTGCCTGTGCCATGTAGTAATACAACTTCTGTTTCCATGCCTTCTGGAGGATTTCTAGGATTGGACAAATTCAAGAAACCTGAGGGAAGTTGGGACTGTGAAATGTGCTTGGTACAGAACAAAGCAGATGACACAAAGTGTGTAGCATGTGAAAGTGCAAAGCCAGGCACAAAATCAGAATTTATAGGTAAGGAGTCAAGATGTTGCTATCACTCCCTAACTTCTAGGGCTAATTGTACACTTATTACACTTTAAGTGCTATGTCATCAAGTGACCATTGGAATTATTAGTTTAAATCTGTTTCTTGAAAATTATGTAATCAGCCAGATCATATTGTCATCAGAATTTGTGTATTTTGAGCTGGAAAGAGTCTATTCTTTATTTCCCAGTAAAGTACAATAGAACTTGCACATTCTATCAATTAGAAATTCAAGTTGGGTTGATTTTTTATAATTTAAAAATATAAATGTATTCCTTTATCGGCTAACTCCTCATTTACAATTTGTTAAATGACTGGGGCCTAAAGGACAATTAATAATGTTAAAATAAGAGCAGAAAAAAAAATGCTAAGAGGAGGTAATACATGGGTAGATGACATTAAAATAAAAATTAATTTAAAATAATTAGTTTTAAAAAGTCAACTTCACGGATATAAGTTGGAGGAGAGGACAAGGCTATATAATGGTTTGTTTGAAAAAGAGCTAATTTGTGTCATTCTATAAAAGTTGTTTAATGCTTTATATATTATCTAACTTGTTTTACAACAACACTATGAGAGAAATGCTAAGAATATTATGTTTACCTTCCAAATTAGCAAACTGAGGCTCAGAGAGTAAATATTGGGAGGCAGGGTTTCCGAATTCAGGTCTCAAGACTTTATTTCTAGGAATATGCTTATATTCTTATATGTTTTGGATTTTATGTTTAAATTGTAAATATATAGTAATATAGTAAACTATATATATAGGAATGCCACATTGCTTCTCCTCGGGGTTTTAGTAGACTCTCAGCTCACAAGTTATCATTGCAATAAGACAGCTGCCAAAAAGAAAAAGCTTTTGTGATCTTGGGATACATTTTTTTCAAAGTATCATATCTAGAATACAGGAGATGATAGTTTCATCTTATTCTTCTTTCAGACAATGTCTGGATTAATTGTGTTTCCTGCTGGGTGTCATGATTTGGGTAGAATATTGATATATTAGAGATACTTATTAATGAAGAAAAAGCTAGAATTGTAATTCCGAAAAGAAGGGGAGAAAAAAGAAAAACAACTTTTTTTTTTTTTTTTTAACTTATTTAAGACCTTTGGTTAATAATTATTCACATCTATGTAGGGACTTTAAACTTTGAAATATTTTACATATCATTTGAACCGCACAACAATTTTTAGTGCTCTTATTGCCACTATTTTTATAGATGAAGGAATAGGCTAAGAATGTTATGGTTGCCCAGGATAACATAGCTAGCAAATATCTACAATATGATTTGAATCAAGAGCTTCTTGATTTAAAAGCCCATAATTCTCTCCAATTCATACTTGGTTAAGTTTAGAATAAAGTAAATGCTACTTAGTCACAGTCCAATATATTGCAAGAAAGCTAGGTGGTATAGTAGATAGCAGGCTTAGAGTCAGGAAGACTCATCTTCCTGGGCTCAACTCTGACCTCACTTTTCTAACTATGTGGCCCTGTTTATCTGTTTTTTCATCTGTGAAATGAGCTAGAGGGGGAAATAGCAAACCATTCCAGTATCTTGGCCAAGAAAACCCAAATTGGGGTCATGAAGTGTCAAACACAATTGAAATGACTAAAACAACACTGAAAATTGTATTGTATTGCATCCTGTCTGTCCTTCTCTGTATTATATAGTATAATATTGCTGAGGAGTTCTTTTGCAGAGAAAAAAAAACTGATTTATATGTTGGTAAGCTCATGTAGGATTATCTACAAATACCTTGATACCTTAAATTTTAAGCTAAGTAACTAGAGACTTGATCTCTATTTTCTGAATTTCCAGGATGCTGTGCTTCTTTTTTGTATGTTATGACATATAAGTCACTTCATATTTAGTGTTGATTAACTTAGGTCACTAATTTGGGACACTTGCTCATTATAGCTTACAAAACAAACCATAGTTATGCTCTCTATATTTAAAGAATTGGTTGTAAATGTTTTTATTCTTTTGATTCTTTGAGAATAGTTGCTCTTAATTCTGCATAGACAATATTTTTATTTTGTTTGTTTTTGAAGGTTTTGGCACCCCTTCTTCATCTGTAGACTCTGGAACCCCGTCCTTCAAATTTGGTATTCCAGCATCCATTTCTGAGTCTTCTCAGATGGTAGCAAGCACAGGAAGTTTTAAATTTGGTGAACAAGGGGGCTTCAAATTAGGCATGTCATCAGATCCTGCATCTTCAAACCCCATGAGTGGGGGCTTTAAGTTTTCTAAACCTGTAGGGGACTTCAAGTTTGGAGTTTCATCTTCTGATGGAAAATCAGAAGAGAGTAAAAAAGACAGTAAGAATGATAACAATTTTAACTTTGGAGTTCCTTCTTCCATAAGCAATCCATCTACTTCAGTCTCATTTCAGTTTGGGTCATCCAGTTCTGGGCCACAAGAAAAGAAAGAGGAGCTTAAAACATCTACAACAACAGGCTTCACATTTGGTACAAATGTTACTGCTGGTCTCACCTCTTCTGCTGCCACTGTCACCATGGCCCCCTCTGAGAGTAAGGCTGGAGTGGGTGGCTTCAGCTTTGGATCCACTGAAACAAAAAATATGGCGGTGACTCCTTTTGCATTTAAGAAGCCAGAAGAAAATAAGGAAGAAACTCCTGCAGCCAAGGGAGGAGGGTTCAGTTTTGGCAGTGTGGAATCAGCTGGTTTGCCATCTGCTTCAGTGTTTGTTATGGGAAGGACAGAGGAGAAACAACAAGAGCCTGTCACCTCAGCTACTTCTCTAGTATTTGGGAAGAAAGCTGACAGCGAGGAGCCAAAGTCTCAGCAGGTGTTTTCCTTTGGGAATTCTGAGCAAACCAAAGATGAAAGTACATCAAAACGTGCATTTAATTTTAACTTGACAAAACCAGTGGAGAGTCAAACTGAGCAATCAGCAAAGGTCCTATTTGCTTTTGGGACCCAGACTAGTACTTCATCTGGTAAGTACATGTATTCATATTGGCTTGATTGTCAGATCCAATAACTTTTAATTCAAGGATCTTAACAGACTGTTCAAAAGTTATAATTGTACACTGTAAGAGTAAGCAACTCATTCCCATATTTTATTGACATAATTGGTTCCTTTATTATCTGAACAAGGCACATGTAATTGATAAATTATCTGCTTTCCTTAATGGATAATCAAATATTGTTGGGAAAAACGATTCTCTGGAAAGAATAGAATTTAAAAATTTTTCACACATTTAACCTCTTTGAAGTAAAAGAAGTAAAGTTGCTTTTATCTGTAGAAACAAATTGCTGGAAAGATAAATATTTCTTTAATGGAAGAAAGACAGCTAGGTGATATAGTGACTAGTATACCAGGCCTGCAGTCAGAAAGACCTTAGTTCAAATTTAGCCTCAGACATTTAAATTAACTGTGTGACCCTAGGCAAGTTCCATAATAGTGTTTGTCTTATTTCCTCATCTATATAATGAGCCGGAGAAGAAAATGAGAAACTACCCCAGTATGCCCAGATGCCCAGAAAATCCCAAATGAAATCACAAAGAATCCTATATAACTGAAAGAACTCAATAACAACAATGGAGAAATTAGTGTTTAAAAATAAATCAGCAGAGATAAAAATCTAGGAAAAAATATGTTGTTTGCTTGGGAAAGTAGGGCAGCATCCATATATGTGTCAGTGTGTATGTGTGTGTGTTGGGGGGGAAAGTATATAGTGGGTTGAAAATGAATAGTTACATGGAATTGTGAAACATACTTAGTGTTTATGTAGATAATACCCCATTTTTTATAAATGTAATTTGCATTAATAATTATATTAGCCCAGCCAGAGTAAAAGTTTGGCTAATATTTCTTACTTTCTATAAGTGATCATCATTGCTAATTAATCTTAAAATTGTCTTTGAGGGTAAGTAATTTTTTCCCTCCTTTTATAAGTCCGTGTCTGCCACACTGAACAAAGTGCCTGCTATGTCTAGGCACCATTCTAAGTGGTAGAGATACAAATACCCCCACCCCAAAAATAGTCCCTTACCTTACTTTAATGAGCATAAAGTTTAATAGAGAAGGTCCAGAGTAGCGCAGCTAAATGAGAAATCCTCCAGTCAGAGAAGTAGAAAGTAGTAATGAAGTGGAGGGCTTAAGCTAATAAGATTTTAGAGGGTGGTAAGGTTATCCCAGTAATGAGTTTGTTGGGGGTGTGATGGAGAAGTCCCAAAGTAGTGTAGCAGTAAGTATTTGTTTGATGTTAGTTGATTGATCCTTAAAATTGTGACTTTGAAACTTCACTGAAAATGAGTTTTGGACTATCTGTAGATTTACATAGGTGTTTTAACGGAGATTATGTTTATCACTTTTGAACAAAAATTTAGATGAGTTTTTATTTAGATGAGTTACTCTTAATTAGGAAAAACAGCTAGACAAACCAACATTTTTATTATAGAGATTGAGAGTATAATCAGAGCCACAAAGAAAGCACGATAGCTTAAGTCCATTGCTTATAGATACAGAGGTAGACACACACACACACACACACACACACACACACCCCCTGAGAGAGAAATTTGTGATAGAAATAACTCAATATGAATCTAGCCGATTTCAGTAGCATCAGAAATGGAAATTTGCTGCTTTGTTGTTAATATACTACTTTTATAATGGAATAAGCAACCCATATACAGAATCAGAACAGATTCAGTATGAGAAACTAGAAGAGGGAAAGTGAATGAAGACTAGGGAAAATAAAAGAAGATGGTTTTTAGTATGATTTAAAGTAACATGCCTCTAAGGATGGTAAAAATAATAATGATGAGCTCAGAATTTGCATTGATTTGAAAATTGGCTCATCAGGCATTTTGGTTAAATTATTTAAGGAAATAGATATATATATTTTAGAAATGACATCATTCTTTAGTTCATAAAACAGTTCAATTTACTATAAGTTCTTTTGAGGAAAAATTTACCATCCTTAACTCAGGCCTCTGAAAGTTGGCATATTAGTTTATCCACTTATTTATTTAAGATATATTAGTCTAATTTAAATGGAGGTAGTTCTGCTAGAGAGGATGTTTTGGGATGGGAAAAGAAGGCATTAACATTTTCCGCCATTTCCTTTGTGTTCTTAACAAATTAAGAAGTTTTTAGGTGTATTATTGGCACCAAATTATGTGCTCATATGATTGTCTTAGTTTGGTAGCTGATTGCATAAAAGTTGTTTTAAATTGCCTTTATAATGGGAAAATAACTTGAATATTTAAAGGTGTTAAACCTCAAATAAATGAGTTGGATATCATCTGAAATCTGCACAAATATATTAAAACTTGAATCTTATTATTTTTTAAACTCTGAATGGAGGAAAAGGTATAGTATCAAAGAAAATTACAGTTTGTTATTATAGCACTAGAAAAACAGGAGTTGAAAATTGGTGTGGAAAAAAGAATGAAGATGATGGACTGAAGCCATAAAATAATGAATTTCTATAATACTTGGAATCCTTCATTCTTTTGTTATTATTCAGTCACTCATTCTTGTTTGTTTCTACATGATCCATGGACAATGTCTATAGGATTTTTTTGGGCAAAGATACTGATATGATTTGCCATTTTTTCCCCCTGTGTATCCCCATTTTACAAATGAGGAACTGAAGCAAGTAGAGGTTAAGTGACTTGCCCAAGATCACATAGCTAGTAAATATCTGAGACCAGATTTGAATTCAGATATTCTTGACTCTAGGAATGATGTTCTTACCCAGTCCTTACTCCTTGTCCTTGTGGGGAGATTTGTTGAATCCATATCTTCATAACTCCTAAATTATTTGTTCAATATTTATAGTACCTGAGTATCATAGTATATCATCTTTACATAGTCACAAACCTACTATATCCCAATATCAATTTGTTTTGAATTGGATGCTCTGGTGTAGTTCTGAGTTTGCCTGAAATGAAAGAACTCTGGAAAATAGAGACCATAAGAAAAACCTAATAGTTAAATTATCTATAGTAGCCAAACAATAAAATTTTGATTCATGGTGAACTCTTTGTGGGTGAAATAAGTGAAAAACCAATCCCAGACCCATAATTTAATATTGGTTGTACAGGGAGGGTACATCAAGACTTAGTGATCGATCACTAGGTACATTCAGGACCTTAAATATTTAAAAATCAAAGCTTTACTTATAGGCCTGTACCTTGAAATTTCCTGGTAGCATTGAAACACAGACTTCTTTTGTCATGTTGCAGTGTCTGAGGACTTGGAGTTTAAGGACTTTTCACTGATTTTGTTTTGCAGATCAAGGAGCAACAAAGACAGTCTTCAATTTCTTGAGCAGTAGTTCTTCCAACTCAAATGCACCAACACCAACTACTTCTAGTGGTGGTGGTATGTTTGGAAGTGTCACCTCTGCCTCCAACCCACCTGTTGCTGCCTTTATGTTTGGACAGACCAGCTCTTCATCAGGGACCAGTTCTGCCTTTGGTAACCCCTCAGACTCCAGTACATCTCAGTCTTTTGTGTTTTCTCAAGAAAGCAAACCAGCCACCACGTCTAGCACAGGTGTTGCTGTTGGCCCATTTGTTTTTGGCACAGGAGCCAATAGCAATAACACTTCATCCTCTACCTTCAGCTTTGGAGCTACAACACCGTCTGTTTCTGCAGGTATATTTAAAGTACGAGGTTAGGGTGGGTAGTTAATATTGAAATTGTATCACATCTTTAGAGTTTTTCTTTCTTATATTTATATCCCTAATATCTGGTATACAGTAAACATTTACCAAATTTTTTTTTCATTCATTCTTCTGTGAGGCAGCTAGGTAGAACAGTATATAGAAGCACTGGGCCCAAAAATCAGGAAATCCTGAGTTCAAATCTAGCTTTAGACAATTAGTTTCTGTGTAACTGGGCAAGGCATTTAACCTGTCTCCCTGTTTCTTCAGGTATAAAATGGGATGATATAACAATTACTTCTTAGGGTTGTTGTGAAGATTGAATGAAATAATATTAGTAAGCACTTAGCATAGGAATTGGCACTTAAATGCCTGTCTTTTTTCCTCCTTATTTATGATAGTGGTATCTGTAGATGAGAGTTGTTAGAGTTTGTGGACTTGTGGACTTGAGATTTTTATTACATTGATAACTATTTCAATAAAATTGATTTCCTCTATAATTCTATATATTTTATTTTGTGCATTTAAAAATCATTATTTTGAAAAAAAGACTTATAGTCTACATCAGATCTGATAAGTTAAAAACCCCTGCCTCTCCTATTTGACTCAGAAAGTTTATGTAGGCTTGCTTTCTGCTCTGTGCATTATTAAGCGAGAATTCTGATAATTCCAAATTCTTGTTGATTCTGCCTCTATATCTTTACATACACCTCCTTTTCATTTACATGAACATTTCCCTAGTTCAGGTCCTTATCAGGTTCCGGTCTTAGTTTTAATTCATTCTTTACACAATTGTCAATTGATAATTCCTAGGACAAATTACTGATACTTCTGCACAGATATCTTTCTCAGATATAACTTTTAGGTCAGGGGGAAAAAACAACTCTTCACCTGACTTTTAAAGCCTATAACAATCTGGTTCCCATCTGTTTTGAAAAAAATTATTATTGGTGCCTTTTTTGGGTATAGTATCATCATTTTCTGGAATATATTAGACTGCACACTCCTGATGCAAAAACAAAAAAAGATTGTGTATCTATGATCTACCCACCTCTCCAGAGGAGAGAGAAGTATGCATTTAAATATCTGTTTTCAAGGACAAAACTTTATCATGGCAGTCAGAGTTTGGCTTAATAGTGTTGCCATTGTTTTGTGTTGCTTTCAAAGTCTTCCTCCTTCCCTTTCTATCATTTTATATAAGTCTTCCCATTTTTAATCTAAATTACTCTATATTTGTTGTTTTTCATGGCACAATAGTATTCTATTACATTCATATGCCACAATTTGTTCAGATATCCCCCAGTTGACAGACATTTTGTTTCTTAGTATCATGGATTTAGATTTAGAAGGGAACATAAGAGTTACATAGTCCAAATTGTTTAATGGATTAGAAAAACTGAAGCCCAAAAAGCTTAGGTGATTTGCCTAAGGTCACACAGGTTGGTAAATAGCAGTCTGTAGTCAGAGAGAATTTGAACCCAGGTTCTCTTAATTCCAAATCCACTACTACTTTTGACATTTTGCTCCTCACAAAATTAATCAAATTAATTGAAATTAATTAATAAAGTAAATGACAGGATTGAAAGCCAGTTGAAATGTAATTATAGGGATCCATCTTGGTTCCAGAGAACACATGAGAAAAATATTCCTCTTAATCAAGGAGTAAGGAATTACAGCCTTGCTATATAATACACTCCTTTGTCAGATCTGATCCATTTAACTCTGCTCTTTCCCTTTGTTATAATAAGGATTGATGAAAGATGGCATGTGTCTGGCAATGATTGCTGTGGGGAGAAGAAAGAAAGAAAATGAATGTGATTTTTTTTTTTCTTTTTTTCCCCCTCCTTCCTCCAATCCCCACTTCCTCTTGGAAGTGGAATTGATATGAGAAAGATTGCTAGCAGAGCTTTATTTTCTCTTATACCCCTTTAATTGCAAAGGTGTCTACAGTCAAATCTGGGTCCTACGAATATTAATTTGGCTGCTGTATGAAAGACTGATTAGAAATAAGGACTGGAATCTTCTTTTTTTTTTTTTTTTTTTTTTTTTTTTTTAGACCATAAAAAGTCAGCTATGAATATCTTTTTATTATGCAGTTTCTTTTTTCCCTCCCCTCCTTTTTGAACTCCTTTCTCACATCATTCTAAATTGTTTTCCAAAATAGTTGAACATTTTATAAAATGACCTCTTATCATCTGTGATAATTAAATTGCTTTGAAGTGACAACTTATAATTCAATAAGAGAAATATGTGTAGAAATAAGAAATTCATCTCATATCCTACCTACCTTTTCAGACTGGCTTCATGTACTTACCTGCTTACACTCTACATCAAAGTGAACTTTTAGGCTCTTGACTGTTCCCTGAAACTCAATTCTCATTTCTGTTCCTCTATTTTTGTCTCCTGTTCTGCACTTTCAATCTTATGACCTCATTTGATTGTTGCTACAACATTTCTAGCTAAACAGGGTAGATATCACCATTTTACAGTTAGAGAAAATAAATTCCCAGGAGTTAGAGAATTGCCAGTGGTTGTCCACCTCGTAAACTCTGTAGAGTTTGCTCACTGGAACAGAAATACTTTTGTTTACTTAAAATGAAAACTTGTAGGGTGATAGGTTTAGAGCTGGGGGAATTTTAGAGGTTCTTATCCAATTTCCTCCTTTTTACACATGAGGAAAGTGAGGCCCAAGAAGATTAAATGTCTTGTCCAGGATTACATAAAATAGTAATGGGCATCAAAGGCAACATTTGAACCCAAATCATTAAGATCCAGAACCAATTGTCTTTGAGTCCTACACCCCCATTTTCCACCTCTAATTATAAGGGTTGAGGCCCAAGAAATATAATTATAGTTACTCCATTAGTTGGTGGTAATTGAAAATGAAATTAAGATTGCCTTGCTCCTGGTTCTACATCATCTTTGTTCTACACCATGCTGCTTCTATAGGAATCAATTTTAGTAGGTTTTCTTTTTGCAAAAATGAATAAGACTTGAAAACTAAAAGCTTAGAATTAAAATTATTTCCAGATAATTAAACTTGGTTTCAAAGTTAATTAAAACTTTTTTTTTTTATATCTGTAGGTTCTTCTTCCTTTGTATTTGGTGCTGGGTCTTCAACATCTGCCAGTCCTGTATTTGGTACCAGCCAGACCCCAGCATTTGGACAAAGTCAAGGTACCAGTCAGCCCAGTGCTCCAGGGTTTGGATCTTTATCATCGTCAACATTATTTTCATCTAGTTCCCAACCCTCAACCCCTGCTTTTGGGTCAGTGTCAAGTACCAGCCAACCTCCTGTCTTTGGACAAGCGCCTACTCAGCAACCTGGTTTTGGTTCTGGAACAACTTCTAATTCTAGTAAGTTGTGTGTTGTTTCAAGAAATTTTGGCACGTCTTCATATTCATGTCTTGTCTTCAGAAAAGGATTTGTCTTGAGCCTTGTCTTTGTAGAGAGAAGAACTTTTATAAAAGTGTTATACGTGGAGGAATGTCAGGACTTGCATTAAAATTAGTGTTTCCAATATTCAACTTAATACTAATTTCCTATATGTTAAAAAAAAAAAAAAGGTATGTTAATATTTGTTTATTAAAGTTATAGCTTATTCTCTTCCCTTGACTTCTAAATTGCCATTGTTATTCATTATATCTGGATGTTACAGTTCTCTTAATCTGAAGACTTTTCTGCCCTCTTTCTCTCCCCCTCTCCACCTCCCCCCCCAAAAAAGGTAGGATTTATATCACTCCAACTCTTGGTGTTTTATACTAAATTGTTGCATCATCTCTATCCAATTACCCCTTTTCCCTAGTAGCCCAGATTTGTGGATCATTATTAGAAAAGGTAGAATACTAGTTATCTTTTGTCCCATCAGACTAATGGATAGGAAGTCTATTAGACTTAGATCTTAATATGTGGATCTGGAATAAACCTGGCCTGAGGGGTGAGGATAGGATCAGTTGTAAAGAGGGCCTGGGGTTCAAGAATGAGTTGAGTCTGAAGGAGCAGATAAAATCCTTTTAGGTGTCTTGTATTTTAAATTCTACTATACCTGTTAATTGACCTAGAAATCTAAGCTTAACCAAAGCTGTCTCCCTCTGCTGGGATGAGTCTATCCTAAAGCAGTGCTTTCAAAGAAAAGTGCAACGTACAATTGCTATAGTTTTTATTAAGCTTCAAATAAGGAGATGACATCCTTTCCTTCTTTTATAGTGTTTTTAAGCAAAAGCTTAGATGTTTCCTTAAAGCTGTTCTACCTTCTGAGTTCATTCTTTTATATGGTGAACACAACCATTTATTTTATGTCTCATGTTCACAGCTGGTGGTGTTATATTTTATATTATTACTTTACATGTAATATTATAACAATGTTACAGCATTATATTTTATGATAAGTCTCTTCCCACTCCCCAAATGCTTTTGATGCCATATAAAATTATCTCTTATCCTTCTCTCCCTCCACTACCCAACTTTTCTCTTTGTTTACACTGCCATTGCTCTTACATAAGCACTTTACTGGACATTTATGTAGCTTCCTTAACAGTTTCTTCACATTATTGCAATCTTCCTTGTACATGGATCTGCTTATACTACCTTTCCTCAAAAGTGTTCTTCAGCACTTATAAGACTAAAGTTCAGATTTTTTCTGCTTCGCTCATTGTATTCTATATATTCCCAAACTGGACACTCTATCTGTTCTGACTCTATCCATTTTCTCGTGGTGCCTAAAGTGCTTTTCCCCACCCCAACTTCTGTATTACATATTTTATGTGTGCTTTTTTTTGATACTTCCATGTTTTGTTTTTGTCTTTGTTATGTCCTTTTACTAGTTTATACATCACTAAAAATTTATCTTCCCTGTTGCCTATCTCTGAAACTTACACCAAGTTGGTTTTTATTACATCATATTAAATTGAAGAACATAGTTACAAACTTAAGTTTTTTAATTTGGGGGACTACAAATATTCTCTGTAACTGTAGAAAATATGTGTTCCTTCCCCCCCAAACCCAGTAGTCCAAGTAGAACATAAATTCTACTCTTTTTTTTCCCTCTGCAAAGACCAATACCTGTCCCCGAAGAAAAGATCGAGTAAAGCATATGGGAAAATAACTTTGCCTTGATAAAGAAAATTTGAAATACTTTATGTTTGGAACCTTTTAGGTTCTGTGTTCCACTTTGGAAGCAGCACTGCAAATTTCAACTTCACTAACAACAATCCATCAGGAATATTCACCTTTGGTGCAAATGCTGGTACACCTGCCGCCTCAGCCCAGCCTTCAGGCTCAACAGGATTTCCATTTAACCCATCTCCAGCAGCATTTACAGTGGGGTAAGAGGGACCTTTTTATTGAGTTGGAGGTAATTTATTGGCTTTTTTCATCTTAGTATTGTTGGTGTTCAGGTACAGAAGTATAGTAATTTTTTACTTCATCATTCATATAAATTTAGAATTATTAATAGCAATAATAGTGTGGGGGAAAGCAAACTTTTTTCTCACATACAGGCTATGTAATCCAAAGGATTTGCATTAAAAATTAATTTCTCTTTTTGTTATTATGACACCCTTAGGAAACATATTGAACCTGAATGAGTATCATGTTATATGTTGTGTTTGAATTGCTCAGTTGTGTTCACCTCCACATGATCCAATGAACTTTTGTCCATTGGGTTTTCTTGGCAAAGATACTCAAATAATTTGCCACTTCCTTCTTCAGTGTTTACTCGTTTTACAGATGAAAAACTGGAGCAAATAGGAATTAATATAGTAAGTGTCTAAGATCAGATTTGAATTTAGATATTCCTGACTCCAACCTGGCACTCGATTCACTGCACTACCCAGATGCCCCCCTCACGTTGTATACTGACTCTTTATTTTTCTTTTTTGGCAGGACAAATGGAAAAAATATGTTTTCTACTTCTGGCACTTCAGTTTCTGGTCGGAAGATAAAAACTGCTGTTAGGCGCAGGAAATAAATTTCAGAATGGTGATAGAAACATCAATTTTAACAACTTGTACTCTGCATTCACTTACTTGTGCTGGGGTTTTTAAAAATCAGTTCTGCTTAAGAACATCTTTAAGTTTCAAAAGGTTTTTTCCTTCTCCCCCTATATACCCTTCTTACCCTTCACCAACCATTCTCTGCTAACTTCCTTTCTCCTTTAAAAAAATTAGCTAGAGCTGGTGACAGAGAGGTTCTTAAGCAAAATTATTTTAGGATCCAGCAACTTCTTTATCCACTGACTTGGCATGGTCTGGCTATATATATGAGTGTAGCCTACACAGCAAATGGCTTTGTATAATACCTCTTCATCTGCACCAATATGTGCGCTAATGTGCGTTAATGGAACGCACTGAAATTGTAATTTTATCAGTGAGGGATTCTGTATAGATTAGAGAATGTTGAAATGAATGATTTCTATGCTGAGTTTGTGCTGGTGTATGTGTGAAGTGAGTGAGTTGGGTGTATTGTGCACTAAAATTTTCTGATAGAGGAAGACTGATTAAAGAATGGTCCATGCTAAGGACTTGTTAGATCTAGTTCTCCATTTAATAATTATATGCTATTTCTATATTTTCATTCTTATGGCTCCATCACCTTGTCTCGCCTTTTCATTATTTTATTATGAAACTTGTGTAAATACAATTTTGTTTCTGTACGTACTTTTTGGCATAACATAAATCTGTGAACTTGAAATTTTAATTTTGTGTGTTAACGACATTTTTTTGTTTAGTATTGTCTCAAGATTTTATTATGTAAATCCCATTATTCAAAGTTGCCTAAATCCATTTAGAAAATCTTTAAAGAAAATTGGAAATTCTTAAAGTGAGTTTATTGGCTTTTCTGATCCATTTTTGTTTGGACCAAAAACCAGTATTGTACAAAGTATTAAGTATATATTTTTATATTTACTGAAATGGACTGTGGTGACTTTGGATAATACGGAAAAGTTTAATATTAAAGCCATGTTTATTACAGTATAATTAACATGTTAAACCATGGGATAAATGCCATCAATAAAAATTATGAAATACTTTTTGTTGCAGTTTTAAATCAAAATGAAGGTACACCATATTACTGGAAAAGCTTTCTGTATTAAAGTTAACAATTGTCTGAATGAGAAGATGGTATACCTCTTCACGTGTTAGTTAAGAAATTTTGAGAGCAGGAGAAATTTAAATGCTGTAGTGAATCCCCTAGAGAGTGGGGAGATGACTACATTTTGTGAAATCCAGTTGGCTCCCCTGCAGCTTGTCAGATCCCTGGAGAGCCATGCCTAATTTGCATATAAATTTACATAGTTTTTTTTTTTTTTAATTGAAAAATAAACATACACAACCATTTCTGCTTGTGCTTGTATCTTCCTTATTAGGTTATTAAACATGTTTGAGTTTATAAAATACTGTGTTGAAAATGAAATAATGTGCAACTGGTTGATAAAGTCTCTTAATAAATTGTCTTCCCTGTTATAGAGGATCTCACAGGGCAGCTTTTCAAAGACACAAGTTTTGGAGATGAATTGTGAAAGACCAATTGCTTTGTAGTCAGATTTTAATTTGACAGATCTTTTATTTGTTGTGGGGATTCTGAATTAGAAAAGAGTTGAAATGTCTTGTAATTTTATATTATTCTAAATATTTAAAATATAATTTGCTTTTGTACTTTAGCAGAACTCTTACTGAAGGAAATAGTCAACATACTTGTGGAGTAGAAGACTTCGAGTATTTACATACAACTTAAAAGCAAGTATTGTAGATAGCAACTAGCTTGGTGAATTCCAACAGGAATATGTATAGAAAGAAATATGCTGAAGCATACTTGCTGTTATTTTAATTAGTAGTTTAAGTTCTATTTAATATTAAGATATTTTGTTTCATCCAACTTATAATACTTTGTAGTTGTGGACAGCTTGTAAAATGTTAGCTTTGAAGAAATAATACTTACATAGGAGTTTGAGTCAGAAGAGCTGAGTTCAAATCCTCCTTTTCTTTGGGCCTTAGTTTTTACATCTATGAAATACAAAAGATTAACCTACTCGATTATCTCTTAGGTCCCTTGCAGCTCTTAAAGTCTTTGATTTTTGCAATTGTATATTATATTTGTATAGGTATCCTAAGAATTCAATTATTCTAAATATTACCCAGATGGGATCTAGAGGATTGCTTAAATAGATCTTTTTCTATTTAAAACTAAAGACAAACATAAAACAAAAAAGAAAAAGGGAAATAAAACAAAACATTGTAATGTTCCCAGCAGAACATAAGGGAGTATTTAAAATATAAAACAATAAATCCATTTCAAGAAAGCATATATAATATTAGAAGAGATTATATATTCATGACTATCCATCTTTGCTTCGTTGGTAGGTTATTTTTTTATTCTCTGTTCTTTGCTTTTTACTTTTCTCTTTTCCCCTTTTATCTTCCCAAGCAGACCACAGTTAAGTACAGGTATATATTTTTTTGTATACATATTTACATACACACATAAACACATTTGGATTTATACCTATAGGCATTTATCTACACTACCATAAATTTATATATACTTTTATACCACATCTTATCCCATTCCCTCCTCTCTTTAAAATCTATAAAAGATTTTGGAGGATGCTGAACCCTTTAGTGTGTGTGTATCCCTATTTAACCCATTCCTGTTATGAGTAGGTTTCCTTCCCCCTTTCATTGTCAGTTCTTCATCTGTACCTCATTTGTATAGCCTACTTAATATTTGTTTTCCTAGACAATTTGGCATTTCAAAGTCAGATCATACTCAGCTCTTTCCCAATCTTTGTTTTAAGCTACCTGTTTATCGATGTCAGTCTAAAACATGGTACAAATTTCCATGTAAAAAAACAATTTGCTCTTATCAAGGCTCTTGAAATTAATCTTTGATGATAATCTGTTAAATGTTAAATTTTCTATTGAGTTCAGGTTTAATTGAGACAAATTTTTGACAATCTACAAGTCTGTTGAATGTCTTTTTTTTTTTTTTTTTTCATTCAGTATTATGGTTTTGCTGGATATAACTTTGACTACAGGCCTAATTCTTTTGATTGTCAATATGTATATTATTCCAGGAATTGTGATGTTTTATTGTAGCTGCTGATAAAGTTTGTACAATTCTAAATGTAGTTCTACCATATTGAATTGTTTTTATTTCTTGTAGAATTTTCACTTTGATCTGGGTTTTTTTTTTTTTTTTTTTTTTTTTTTTTTTTTTTTTTTTTTAATTTAGCAATACTAATCTTAGGTGTTTTCCATGTAAGATCTTTTTGAGGTGGTAGTTGGTGAATTTTTTCTATTTTTACTTTTCCCTCGGGTTTCTGTCACTCCACGGTAATTTTCTTTTATTATTTCTTGCATTATAGTGTCAAGGTTCTTTTTGTTTTTGTTTTTGTTTTTTGCTTTCATGTAATCCAGTTATATTTTTCTCTTCTTGATTTGTTCTTCAGATCTGTTGTTTTTCTTATACCTTATTTCACATTCTATCCTACTTTTTTCATTCTTTATATTTTGTTATTTCTCAGTCTCTTATAGCTTCACTTGCTTCCCCTTGCCCAATTCTAATTTTCAAAGAATTGATTTCTTTAAAACATTGTATCTCCTTTTCTAGTTGGTTAACATTTTTCTTGGTCTTTTTTTTTTTTTTTTTTAAAGTTTTTCCTTAATCTCCCCTTTACTTCCCATGATGTGGGAAAGCAAAAGTTCCTAGGGCTTAAACTGAGGCTACCTATGAACCCAGATAGCTCCAGGACTCCCCAGTTGTTGTTTCTGTGGAGGCACCCTGGAGATGTTTACACTCCATATCTGTTAAACCATGGTCCTGAGGTTTGTCTTCTGGTTTTCTCAGGTTGCCCAAGAAGATCCCCACTTTACCCTTAGTCTTAGTTGTTAAATATATCTTTTACAGGCCATAATACTGTGAAAGGATAACTATAGACAAAATTATAGACCTAACTAGAGATCAACAATGTTGTGGATAATCAAAGAACAAATTACAAGTAATAAATGATTATGCTAAAATGAGTAAGACTTTTATATTCCTGTAAACTTAGATTGAGAAAATGGAAAAAGAGATTGGTAAAATAAGCATGCAACTAAAAAAAAAAAATAGATATTACCAGTCCTATGAAAGAAATAATTGAAAATAAGATAATAGACTTGAAAATAAGACGCATACTTATTAAAAGTAAGCTACTTTTTTTTTTTTTCCCTGAGGCAATTGGGATTAAGTGACTTGCCCAGGGTCACAGAGCTAGGAAGTGTTAAGTGTCTGGGATCAGATTTGAACTCGGATCCTCCTGACTTCAGGGCTGGTGCTCTATCCACTGTACCCTCCCCCCCCAAAAAAAACCTACTTTTTTGAAAAGACTAACAAACTATTTAAACAGCTAATGGATCAAAAAAGAAAATTGTCAAAATTAATAATACAGAGGAAATAGAAGATTAGAATTAGCTATGCTATGCAATTATATACCAACAGTACCATTTGTAAGAGTTGAAACAATATAAATAAAAGCATAATACCCTAATTTGGGTGTAGTAAATAACAATTATAGTCTGAGAAGTCAAATGAATAGTAAATGTACTACAAATGGAGTGAAAACCATGTCCTCAGTGGATTTATAAGTGAATTTGATTAAATAAAGAGAAACTTATGTGCTATAAAAGTTTTTCTCCAAAACAGAAAAAAGTTCACTTGTCAAACTTATTTTATGTGATAAATGTAGTCTTGAAGTCTGTGCAAAGAAGAGGAGAAAATTTTAAAATTAAAATGCTAAATTCTAAATGTTTAAAAACCCAGTGTTGGAAAATCTTAAATTTTAAGAAATTTGAAGTTTCACATACAGCCTTATACCATGTTATGGAAATGATTGTTTCATTCCACAAATTAAAAATTTCAAGTGTACAAAACTGGAGAGTACAAAGTTATTCCACAAAAACTGTTAAATTTTCTGTTCAGTCAATACCATATATTACTAGAAAAAAAATGAAATTTCATTCAAAATACCAACAAATAGGTAATTTAACAATACGTGACCTCAGAAATATAAAAGCAATTACCAAATACTCCTTATAAATAGAAATAAAAAATGTTTGGGCTATACCAAAACAATAAAAATGATTATACTATGTGTTTTAATTTATGTCTTACATGGCATCCCAATCAAAATTAAGAGAATTTTTTATAGAACTATAGACCTAGATTTGAATTCTGACTCTTACTTGCATTATTGTGCATTATTTCTTAACTTGCATTATGTGTAACTTAGGTAAATCAGTCTTTCAGGACCTTAGTTTTATTCAGTTATTAAACTGAACCTTTTGAACTGTCTGATCCTATGTATGGCAGGTATAAGGACTTGTACTTAAAAAAAAAATGAGTGCTCATTGATGGAGAAACAATTGCAGAATATGAATAATGGGATTTTAAAAAGCAAATAGGAATTCAGATAAATGTGAGAAGATAATATGTACTGACAAAGAGCAAAGGCAACAGAATTGAGAACAATATACATCAAGATTGTAGTAATGTAAAGAAAACATTGAAAGTCATCAAACTTCATTCTGATGGGATTAATCTTGTTTCCAAAAATTGATTAAATTTACTAAACTGTAAAGACTGCATTCCACAGCTGTGAAATTTACATATGTCAAAGACATGCATAGGCTATTTGCTATGTCTAACTTTTTGTTAAAAGTGAGGTCCCTACTCTTGGGGAGTGTGAAGTCAGTGGTTTGCTTGAGGTCAAAAGTTTTGAATTGCAGTACATGAAAGCTGTTTAGTTAGGCGTCAATATATGGTGAATCATTAATACCAGCCCCACCAGTGGACCATGAGACTGCCTAAGGAGAGGTCAGATTAGAAACAGTCCATAATAAGGTCCATGAATAAATAACTGTTCTTCCAATCTGGGCAAGGTAAGGAGACTAAAAAAGAAAGAAAAAAAATCTGTAAAAGAACAAGAAGGGTAAAAAGTATCTATCTGCCAAGCTAGAGACTAGAGGGCAGCAGTCATATAAGAATAGTTGAGCTGGTCATAAATAACAACTAAAGTCAATCCCTTTTAGCTTTCTAAAATAAATTAAAGAAGTTATTGTAGAACATTTACAAAAGGAAGCAGTAGAGCTCTCAAGCACCACATGGTTTGGGGAAGAATAAATCATTCCAGATTAGCTTTTATTTCCTTTTTTGTCCAAGTTATTAAACTGGTAGGTAAAGAGGAACACTGTACTTTATTACCTAGTGATCAAATCACAGATGAAGTTCAATAGTAAGAAATGTAAAGTCTATTTTTGCAGTCCCTCACCTTCCCTTCCTTAAATAAAAGTTCCACAAATACCAGAATGATGTATAGGTAAACAGCAATTTGTTCAAAAAGGATTTGGAGATTTTATTGGTCTGTAAGTACAATATGATTGGCAGTCTCCCTAATACATATTGGTCCCCTCTGCCTTTTCAATATAGTGTTAATATTCCCAATGCAATTCTATCCTCATCTGATCACATACATAGTATTGGGTTCAATTCTAGTTGATTTTTTTTTTTTTTTTTTAAGTAAAAGCATCTGGAGAAGATCAAATGGTGAAATGGATTACAAATTCTGGTGTTTAGCTTAGATAATTGAGGGGTGGACATCATAACTAATTGCCTTCAAGTAAGGTGCTAGTTATTGGAGTAGTTTAGAGCAACCCAGACCTGTAGCTAGGAAAAACCGAAATCTGACTATAGACACTTAGTAGCTGTAAGTTGGATCCTAGACAGATCATAATACCTCAGCTTCAGCTTCCCCTTCATCCCTCAGCTTCAGCTCCCTCTTCTATAAAATGGGGGAGAGGGAATTGCATCTACTTCCCAGGGATTTTGTGAATGTTGAATAATAGTTATAAAGGGCCTAGGTTTTCAGAAACTTTTTAAAGCTCCATTTAAATTATTTGATGATGATGTAATTAGAGATATTACCTAGTCAAAGGATAAGATTTGTTTTGTTTGGCCCAAAGGGAGGAACTAGGAAGTAACTAGTGGATATTGCAAAGTAATTTTAGAATTTCTATTAGAAGAACTTCTAAACAGATGTATCCTAAAAATGGAGTCAATTACTCATGAATTTCACTTCATCAAATATATTCAAGCAAAGGCCAGATGGCTATTATTGTATACATTCTAAAGGGGATCCTTTTTCAATTACAATAATAGCCATGGAGATCTTTTTCAGCTTCAAGATGTGATTCTATGTTCCACCTTATGGCAATTTGACAGCCTTCCAAATCCAGTGTTTCTCTTGCATTAGATCACAGCCATTTTTTTACTGGCTAGCCAAATATTTTTTCCTATCTAAATCCTTACTTCTTAAAATCTACTTTAAAAATCAAAAACAACTTTCTTCCCTTCATTTTGCCCCTCAGTTACCTTTTGCCTGACTCCCATTCTTTTCTGATCTGCTAAGATTTCCCTGTTGATCCATGATCTAAAATGTATTTTTTCTAATCAGTATGTTTGCGGTTGATAAATTGTTCTAGATAATCTCCAAGGCAATTCCAATTCAATTCAAGTAAACATTATGTTCAAGGCACTGTGTTAGGCATAGTGGAGTTAAAAAAAAATGTATTAATATTAGCTTTCAAGGGCTTTATATTATCTTAGAGATCTCAGGATACAACAGGTATACAAGTAAATACTGAGCATATATAAATCAATATGAGATAGTTTTAAGGCTAAAGTGTTAATAATAAGAAAGGGGGAAATTAGGAAAGGTCTTGTACAGGAAGTAGCTCCCAAACTGCTATGAAGGAAACTAGTTATTTCATGAGATAGGGGTGGGGAGAGGATGCATTCCAGACATAAAAGGAATTAATATAAAATAAGAATGGAAAGGTAAACTGTTGCTAGATTATGGAGGGATTTAAATGCCAGTCTAACAAGTTATTATTTCATTAGAGAACTTTTTAAATTATCTTTACAATTTTTATTTTTTGATTAGTGGAATGGCATGGTAAGAACTCTTTCAAGAATATCAAGTTGTTAGAAGACAGATTGGGAGGGGGATGAATTATTGGATGATTTCTTTACTGCATATGGTGAACTAGGAATAGGCTGTGAACAGAGCAAAGAGACAAATTTGAGAGATAACTGTGAAGGTAGCATTCATTAATAAGGTAACTGATAGATTAAGGAGAGAAGGAAAGCTCAAAAATGACTCCATAGCTTTGAAATCGAATGACTTAAAAGATAGTGTCACCACCAACAGAAATTGGAAGAAGCATGTATGGGGGGGAGGGGAGAATGATGAAATCTATTTTGTACATGTTGAGGGTAAGAGTTCTACATGACATTCAAATGGAAATGTTCAGTAGTAGTTGGTATTACAGGATGAGAGTCATTGGAAAAAATTAGAACTATAAAAGTTAGAAAAGAGATGACCCAGGTCAGAGTCTTTGTGTATTGCCATACAATGGATGGGAGAAATGTGTGAAAAAGGTAAGCTTAAAACTGAGGGCACTTAATGTCCAAGAAGCCAAAGAAGATTTATGGCCTTGAGAAGGAGGTGCTCAGCACTGTCCAAAGCTTCAGAGAAGTTTAAAAAAAAAGATGGAAAAACTATAATTTTGAAAAAGCAATTCATCTATATGTACACCAAGATCTCCAAAGGAAATTGCTCAATATAACTTTCTGAGAGAAGTATATGGTTTAACTGTTCAAAGAAAAACATTCCAAAATAACAAAAAAAAAAGTACTGTCATTAAACAAACAAACAAAAAAATCCATTCCTTGCTATTGTGTTGTTGCAGGCCTAAGCAAATTTAAGTGATATCAAAGAATCTTTTTAGATTGTCAATCTCCATGATATTGCCACTTTTAATCACATTCCTATACTTCCTGTCCCCTGTTCCTCCTGACCATCACTACATAGAAATGAATTTGGATGATTTCCTTAATTTCTTAACATGTAAGAAAATGCTTTTCATGACTGGGAGAAGTCATCTGCAACAATCTTGGAGTATCCTGGAATGCATCCACTATTAGAATGGAAGTTATAAATTACAATGATTACATCTACAGCTTTCATCAGACACCATTAAACTGTTAGAGCTTCGTAATCTAGGAAGAGAACAACACTGTCCCTCCCTAGAAATGTCTATGCCTAATTGGTACTGTCATTGCAAAGCATTCCCTTTTCAATGTTTTCCAGAGCATTCTTTGTAGCAAATTTCTTCCTGACCAAATTTTTTCCTTCACACACAATCTATACAATCTCTCTCCCCTATCTACCCTCACTATAAAATAACATTTCCCAAGTTCCCTTTTGTGGGTTATTGGGGGCCACAGAGAACCTTCTTTCACATAAACATTAAAATTTTGTTCTAACCCAAAGCTTAAGTGTGAATGTATCAGTCTATCAACAATGTTTAATAATCCCATGTTAGATGTCGGACACTATACTAGGCATTGGGGATAAAAGTGTAAGGAATAAAACTATTCCTATTCTGAGTGCTTTATATTCATATTGGAAATTGCATATAAAATATAGACAACATAAATGTAAAGTGAATAAATTCAGCTTATGTACTAACAAATACATGCTGGTTTAGGACAGGCAGTAGCAAAAAATTTCATTTGAAAAATGATGTTTGAACTATAGCTTTAAAAAGCCCCTCAATTGCTGAACATTCAAGGATCTTAGGGTGTGGAATATGATATTCTAGAAGGCAAAGGGTCTTGTGTTGCAATCAAGAATCAATTACCCAGAAAAATTAAGCATAATATTTTAGGGAAGGGGAATGGGCATTCAGTGAAATAAAGGACTCAAAATTTCCTTATGAAAATCTCAGAACTGAACAGAAAACTTGATTTTCAAAAAAATGGAAGACTGAAGAGAAACATTAAAAGGTTAATAGGAAAGTAAAATATGTTTAGTAAGTTTAAACTGTTTACATTCCTGCATGAGAAGATATTTGTAACTCTTTAAGGACTATGTATCTATTAGAGCATTTAGTAGATACATAGAAAGTGTAGGTAAAAGTTGACTTTGATGTGATTATATAAAAAAATTAAGGAGTGAAAAAAGTATTGTACTGAGAGAAAAGGAAAAAAGGGAGGCAGAATGAGGTAAATTATATCACATGAAGAGGAGGGGGAAAAAAGGGAGCGGAATGCATTGCTTGGACCTTTACTCTCAAAGGTTTTGGCTCAAAGACGGAATATCATACGCACTCAGTTAAATATATTAATCTGCTTTCCTATAAGGAAAAAAAAAATCTGAGGTGAAAGAGGTTGATAGAAGAGAAAGCAAATTGAGGGAGTCATTGATTAGAAGCAAAACACTAGTGAGGAGGGACCAGATGAAAGAGAAGTGCAAAAAGGGGAAAACAATAAAGAAACAGGAATCATAACTAAATGTGAATGGGATAAACTTTCCCATAAACCAGAAACAGCAGAGTAGATTAAAAAAGAGAATTCTACAATATGTTATTTAGGGGAAACACTTTTGGTTTATTTGTGTGTGTGTGTGTGTGTGTGTGTGTGTTTAAGCATATGTATGAGTAATTTTTCCAGCATTGACCCTTGCAAAATCTCTTGTTCCAAATTTTCCCCAACTTCCCCTCACTCCCTTCCCTAGCTGGCAGGTAATCCAATACATGTTAAATATGTTGAAGTACATGTTAAATCCAATATATGTATACATATTTATACAGTTATCTTGATGCACAAGAAACGTCAAATCAAGAAGGAAGGAAAAGAAAAACTGAGAAACAAAATGCAAGCAAATAACAGAGAGTGAGAATATGTTGTGTTTCACACTTCTCACAGTTCTCTCTCTAGGTGTAAATGGCTCTCTTCATCACTGAACAAGTGGAACTGGTTTGAATCATCTCCGTGTTGATTCAGCCATGTCCATTAGAATTGATCATCGTATAGTCGTCTATGTATAATGATCTCCTAGTTCTTTTCATTTCACTTGCCATCAGTTCATGTAGGTCTCTCCAAACCTCTCTGAAATCATCCTGCTGGGTTGTTATAATAGTATTCCATTAACAATATCACATACCATAATTTATTCAGCCATTCTCCAGTTGATGAGCATCCACTCAGTTTCCAGTTTCTTGCCACTACAAAAAGGGCTGCCACAAACATTTTTTTGCACATTCGAGTTCCTTAGGGGAAACACATTTGAAGGAGGAACAGAAAGTAAAAGGCTGATATTATACTTCAGCTAAAGTGAAAAAAAAAAAAAGTAGCAATCATGATTTCAGACAAAGCAGAAGCAAAAATGGATCTAATTTAAAAAGAAACTACATATAGGTACCATAAACAATGAAATAATATCAATAGTAAACATATATGCACCAAATGGTATAGCATCCAAATTTCTAAAGGAAAAGTTAAATGAGTTTCAGGAAGAAATAGACAATTATATTAAAGGCATCAACCTTCCCCTCAGAATTAGATAAATCTAACCACAAAATAAACAAATTAAGGAGGTGAATATAATTTTAGAAAGGTTAAATATGATAAAACCTCTGGAGAAAATTGAATGGGGCTAGAAGGAATAAACCTTTTTCTCAGAGGTATACATTACCTACACAAAAATTGAACATATATTAGGGCATTAAAAACCTCACAAATGCATAAAAGCAAAACTATTAAATGCATCCTTTTTAGATAAAATTAAAATTTCATTTAATAAAGAGTAATAGGAAGATTAAAAGTCAATTATAAATCTTTTTTTTAAATGAATTCCTTAAATTATAGCAACAATAATTCCACCAAAAAGAATAATAATAAAGAAGAAACATGCAAAGGGAAATTTTATATTCTTAAATGCTTAAAGCAATAAAGTGAAAAAAAAATCAATGCATTGGACATACAACTAAAAAAGCTAGAAAAACAAATTTAAAATCCCTATTTAAATGCAAAATTATGAATCCTGAGAATCAGAAGAGATTAATAAAATTGCATTATTGAAAGAATAAGTAAGACTAAGCTGATTTTATGAAGAAACATAAAATATACATTTTTGATTAATTTGACAAAAAAGAAAAACCAAGTTACCATTAACAAAAATGAAAAAGGTAAATAACACCACCTAAAAAAAAATTAAAGCAAAACTCAGGAGCTATTTGACCAATTCTATGCCAATAAATCTAACAATATTGCTAAGCGACCATTTACAAAAATATAATTTGCCCAGATTAACAGAACAACAAATAGAATGCTTAGCCCTATTTTAGAAAGAAATTGAACAAACTATAGATGAATTCCCTAAGAATTCTCTAGGGCCAGATGGATTTACAGATGAATTATATCAAACATTTAAAAAAACAATTCCAAAGCTATATAAACTGCATAGGACAATATAAACAAAGAAGGAGTCTTAACAAAATTCCCTTTAAGACACAAATATGATGCTGATAACTAAACCAGGAAGAGAAAAAAGAAACTATAGACCAATTTTCATAGTGAATATTGAGGCAAAAATTTTAAGTATGATATTAGCAAAGATATTATAGTAACTTATTATCATCAGGATGGTACATGATGACCAGGTATAATTTATACCAGGAATACAGGATTGGTTCAATATTGGGCAAACTATAAGCAGAATTAACCATATCAATGACAAAACCACCAGAAATCGTATGATTATCTCAATAGATGCAGAAAAAGCCTTTGACAAAATGCAGCACCCTTTTTTAATGAGGATAAATTAGAAACCTTTCTGAAGATGACCATTATCACTACTATTATTCAGTTTTGTACTTAGCTTTAGGAATAAGGGAAGAAAAAGAGATTGAAGGAATTAGAATAGACATTGAGGAAACAAAAACTTCACTGTTTCTATATGATAGGATGTTATTCTTTGAGAATCCTAAAGAATCAACTAAAAAAAACTATTTGAAGTATTTAACAACCTTAGCAAAGTTAAATGATATAAAATAAACCCCCACAAATCATTTCTATATGTTTTGCCAATACAGGCCAGCAACAAGATACCCAAAAGTGAAAATCCATTTAAGATAACTGCAGACATTTTAAAACACTTTGGAGTCTACCTAATGTAAATCCAGCAACTATATGAATACAATTACAAAAGATTTTTAATACAAATAAAGGCAAATCTAAAGAATTAGAGGAAAACCAACTGTTCATGAGTAAGATGAGCTAATATAATAAAAATGACAACTCTACCTAATTTATTTTTTTCAATATTATACCAAATTACCAAAAATTATAAAATTAGAAAAAAATAATGAAATTCATTTGAAAGCATAAAAAGTCAAGAATATCAAGGGAAGTAATGAAAAAAAAAATGCAAAGAAAGATGGCCTAGCCATACCAAATCTAAAACTATAATATAAAGTGACAATCATTAAAACTTTGGTGCTGGCTAAGAAATAGAGTGGTGGATCAGTGGTACAGATTATGTACATAAAATACAGTAGTAAGGGACTAAAGTAAATCTACTTTTTGATAAACCCAAAGACTCCAGCTTCTGGTTTAAGAACTCACTATTTAACAAAAACTGCTAGCAAAAATAGAAAATTAGTTTGGCACAAACTAGGCATAGACAAAAATCTCACACATTATACCAAGAAAGATCAAAATGGGTACACGATATAGACAAAAAAAATTTATAGCTTAAGCAAATTAGGAGAGCGAGAAATCATTTACATTTCAGGAGGGAATAATTTGTTACCAAACAAGATAGAAACATAAATTTAAAAACTTTTGCACAAACAAAATCAAAGGAAAGCAGAAAGCTGGGAAGCAACTTTTGCAGCCAGTGTTTCTGATAAAAGCCTCATTTCTCAAATATATAGAGAACTGAGTCAAATTTATAAAAATACAAATTATTCCCCAATTGATAAATGGTTAAAGGATATGAACAGGGAGTTTTCAGAAGAATTAATGCTATCTATAGACATAAGAAATTTAAACAACATTGAGGTGTATCACACCTATGAGATTGACTAATATCATAGAAAAGAAAAATGATAAGTGTTGTAGAAGATATGGGGAAATTAGGACCTCAATGCATTTTTGGTGGAGTTGTGATCTGATCCAACCATTTGGAACTGTTATGCCTAAAAGGCAATCAAATTGTCTGTATCCCAAAGAGATCATAAAAGAGGAAGAAATAAGCTATATGTACACAAATATTTATAGCAGCTTCTTTGTGGTAGTAAAGAAATGGAAATTAAGGAGATGCCCCTCATTTGGGGAATGACTAAACAAGTTGTAATATATGAATGTAATGGAATACTATTATGTTATATTGTGTTATAAGAAATGAGCAGGGAATCAAGATGTCAGAGTTAAAAGCATTTGAACTCTCCAAATCCCTCCAAATGTCTTTAAATAATGACTCTAAACAAATTCTAGAGCATCAAAACTCACCTAAAGATAGTGTGAAGCAATTTTCTAGCCCAAGATAACTTAGAAGGCCAGCAGGAAACATCTATTGCACTAGACTGAGAGTAGAGCACAGTCCAGCTCAGCCCAGGTCCCAGCAAACTAGGAGAAATCCTTAGAACCACTGAATCAGTAGTAACAATGGCAGTTTCCATACCCATTAGGCTCATAGATGTCAAAGACCACTTGGAGGGTCAGCAGGAAAGGTTTGTTGCACCAGATTGAGAGTAGAGTGCAGTGCAGCACAGGCCACTAGGAGCAGACCGTAGGAGCCACTGAATCAGCAAAGGCTACTTCAAGAGGTCTCAGCCCACAAATGGTAAGGGAGTTGAACAACTGGTCAAGAGAAGATTGCAGGGATCTCTTGGTTAACACTGAAGTAGTAGAAGTCTGTTGCTTTGCCCATACTCAGATGTAAGTCACAGTTCCAGGGCAAAAAGGAATACTAATACACTGGAGCTTGCAGCCATAGTGGAGCAGTGACCTTCCTCATAGTTCCAGGCAGAAAAAAATGCTTGTACTCACTCACAGACCAGAACATAGGTTAGTAGAGTAGTAAATACACCTCTCCTTAGATATTAACAACTTGGATGAACTGAAAACTTACAGGCCCCTAGCAGTATCTCTGAAAATAGCTGCACAAAACTCTTGAAGCTTGGAATAGTGTACCCTCAATCTTGGAAACAGAGCAAAGAGTAAAAGTCAAGTAATAGACTGAGAATTACCAAGCAACAGAAAAAGATTCTGACCATAGAAAGTTAGTATGGTAACAAGGAAGATCAAAATATATTATTAGAAGGAGATAACAAAGACAAAACTTCTACATCCAAAGCCTCAAAGAAAAATAAAAATTGGTCTCAAGCCTGGACAAGTTTCAAAGGGATTTTGAGGAAAGAGATAGAGGAAAAATTGGGGAAAGAAATGAAAGTGATGCAAAAGGAAGCACAAAAAGCCAAGACAAAATTGACCAAATGGAAAAGGACGTACAAAAGCTCACAGAAGAAAATAATTCTTTAAAAATTAGAACTGAACAAATGGAAGTTGATGCCTTTGTAAGAAATTAAGAAACAATAAGACAAAACCAGAAGGATGAAAAAAATAAAAGACAATGTGAAATATTTCATTTGAAATACAAGTATCCTGGAAAATAGATTCAGGAGAGAAAATTTAAAAACAATTGGACTACCTGAAATAGAACCTAGACATCATATTTCAAGAACTTGTCAAGGAAAATTGTCCTGATTATTGTGGAACCAGAGGGTAAGATAGAAATCAAAAGAATCCACCCATCACCTCCTGAAAGAGATCCCAAAAATGAAAACTCTAAGAAATATTATAGCCAAATTCCAGAACTCCATGGTCAAAGAAAAAATAATGCAAGCCAGAAAGAAACAGTTCAAATATTGTGGAGGCATAGTATATCATAAGAGTCAGCAAATTCTACATTAAAGGGGAAGAAGCTTTGGAATATTATAGTGCAAAGTTGCTAGGGAATACAACCAAGGATCATTTATCCAGCAAAACTGAATATAATTCTTCAAAGAAAAAAATGGTTATTTAGTAAAATAGAGGACTTTCAATATTCTTTATAAAAAGACCAGAACTGAATAGAAAATTGGATTTTCAAATACAAGGCTCACAAGAAGCATAAAAATATAATCAATAAAGGGAAATAAGAGACTTAATGAAGTTAATTTGTTTACATTCCTACATGAGAAGATGCTACCCCATCTCATAAGAACTTTCTCATTATATGGGTAATTAGAAAGACTATTATATAGAGGACAAAAGTGTTGAATATCAAGAGATAAAATAAAATTAACAAGGAGTAAACTGGAAGAAGGGAAAGGGAGGAATAGAATAGCATAAATTACCTGCCATAAAAGGGCAAAATTTATTTTACAATGGAGGGGAAGAGGAGAGGTGAGAGAGTGAATGAACCTTATTCTCATCAGAATTGGCTCAAAGAGGGAACAAATATATACTTAATGAGTTATAGAAATCTATCTTACCCTACAGGAAAGTAGAAGAGAAAGAAGATATGAGAAGTAGGGAGGGAAATAGAAGGGAAGGCAGATTTGGGGAGAGAGTAGTCAGAAAGAAAACACTTTTGAAGGAAGGACAGGATGAAAGAAAAAAAAATAGAACAAATGGGGAAATATAGCAATAGTAATTATTAAAAATTTGAAATAAATTTCTCTGATAAAAGACTCATTTCTCAAATATAGGGAATTGAGTCAAATTTATTTATAAGAGTTAAGAGTCATTCCTCAACTGATAAGTTTCCAGATGAAGTAATCAAAACTTGGTAGCCATATGAAAAAAAATGTTCTAAGACACTATTAATCGGAGAAATGTGTTAGGATTCTTACAAGGTACTTATGTATTGAGTTTACACCTTTAAAGGAGTTCAAACTTTAAAGGAGTTTGCTCATTGGTCCTTTAGGGAGCTCCCACAAGTCCAGGGAGTACCCACAAGCCCATTCTCTGGGAGGATATAAGGAGCCAGGATTCAGGGGGAAGTCAATCTGGATTGGGCAAGGAGAGGACTTCCTGAGAGAATTTCAGGGAAGCTCGAGGAGATTCAGAGAACCAGGATTTCAGTGGGGAGATTCGCATGTCCAGCAGATTCACAAGTCTAAAGGAAAAGCCTGATCATGGACTTCCAGGAGATTCATAACTAGGATTGAATTCTGGGAAATCCCACAATCCCACACTCTCATTGGCAGAGTCTGATGCATTCCCATGTCTACCTTCGTTCTGGCTGGAGGCTCTGGATTCAGAGGGAGCTGGAGACTGAAGCTGGCTGGAGACACTCAGACAAGAGCTCTTGGAAACCAAAGAGAGAGGAAGGTTACAGAAATCTAACCATAAGATTTGGAAAGAGACAGTAAAGTACTTTAACTCCTGGCTGCATTTTGGCATTATTGAACTGAACTAAAGCCACGGCTGCCTCCAGAAGCTCCCCAAGAAACATGCTCCCAGAGAATGACTACAAGTTAGAGAACAGAACATTACAAAACTGCATATTAATATTCTAATGTAAATTTGTATTAAAAACATTCCTAAGGTATATTGCATTCCTATTAGGGTTGGCTAATGGTACAGAAAAAGAAAAGAAATTTTTGGAGGGAATGTGGGGAAAATGAGACTTTAATGCATTGTTGGTGGAATTGTGAACTGATTCAACCATTCTGTAGAGCACTTTGGAATTATGCATACATTTTGACCCAGCAATACTACTAGGTCTCTAATTGTAAAACAGATTACAAAAACAAAAACAAACAAACAAAAAAAAACCCCAACAACAAAAAGGAAAATATACAAAAATGTACAGAATGTACAAAAATATTGTAGCTGCTTTTTTTTTCTTGAGATTGAAGAGATGCCTATAAATTGGGGAATGACTGAACAAATTATAATATGTGATTATGGTAGAATACTATTGTGTTATTTTAAAAAATAATATACAGAATGCTCTCAGAAAAACTTGGCAAGACTTCCATGAGCTCATGCAAAGTGAAGTGTATTAACTATAAAATAACAGTAAAATTATTAAATGATCAATGTTAATGACTTGACTAATCTCAGTAGTGCAATGATCCAAGATAACTCTGATGGACTTATAGTGACGAATGTTATCCATCCCCAGAAGAGGAATAGTTATGCCTGAATACAGATTGAAGCATACCTTTTTTACTTTATTTTTCTTGAGTTTTTTTTTAGGGGTTTGATGTTTTCTTTCAAAACATGGCTTTTATGGAAATGTTTTTTATAACTTTACATGTGCTTTCTCAATGGGAGAGATGGGAAGGAGAGAGAGGAGAACCTCAAAGTTTTAAAAACAAAAACTAAAAAAGTTTTATAAGTAATTGAGGAAACATAAAATACTAAATAATGAAAAAAAAAAACAACGAGCAGGCAGATTTCAGAAAAACCTGAAAAGAATTACATGAAATGATGCTGAGTGAAGTGAGCAGAACCAGAACGCTATATTCAGTAATAGTATAATTGCATGATGTTTAACTATGATTGACTTAGATTCTTCTCAACAATACAAGGATCCTAGACAATTCCAAAAGACTCATGATGAAAAATTTTATCCACAATCCAGAGAAAGAATTGGTGGAGTCTTACTCCAGATCAGAGCATATTATGGTCACTATTTTGATGTGGGCTTTTTTTTGTGTGTGTGTGTGTGTGTGTGTGTGTGGTTTTCCTCTTGTTGTTCTATTCTTTCAAAATATGTTTAATGTATAAATATGCTTTACATAATTGTGCATATATAATCTATATCAAACTGCTTGCCATCTTTGGAAGTGATTGGGGAAGGTAGAGGTAAAGAAAAATTTGGAATTCAAAATACTTCAAAGTATTCAAAGAATGAATGTTGAAAACTGTCTTTATATATAATTGGAAAATATAAAATAGTATTAAATAAGAACTACAGCTATGAAGTGATGAGGTTCTAAACCAAAGTGGTATCTCTTTCAGATGGGAGAGATATTGTAAAGATAAAAATGACAATATTCAGCAATTTATTTTACCTTCCTGGAAGGAAAGGGAGAGGGAGGAATCCAAGACAATGCTTCATTATGAATAGGAAAGACTAGAAGGATAGTGGCATCTGTGATAAAAATAAGGAAATTTAAAGGAAAATGCTGGAACTCTGTCTTCCCAGAAATTAGCTGGAGTCAGGATCACTAAATCTCTTTATTCTTGATCTTTTATGGTCAAGGTCAGGGGCTTAGGCCTAGCAACCTCACACACACCTTCCTCCCTCAAACGCCAGGAGAGACTGAGTCAGCTTCTGCGTCTCAATTCCTCTCCCTCCTCCTACTCCTCCCACACACGTCACTTCCCCCTCTTTGTCCCACCAATCAAGTCAGCACAGAACAGCTGGGGAGGGTCAACCTTCAAACAAGTTAATAGGGAACTGTCCAAATGGCAATTAGTCTCACGTGCTTCATTATCCAAGTGCATTGCTCAGTTCTAGCCCTTTACATCTCCCACTTTCTTTTGTTTTAGACCACAGGTGGTCGCACCATCCCTGACTTTTCAGGGAAGTGAGAACCCCAAAAAGGAGGTGATCATGCCCCCCCTGACGTCTCAGGAGGGGAGATGAAAAGCACCAAAGAGAAGTGGGGATTGCTAGTGGGTTTCTGGGTTGAAGGGCCTTATTAGAGACAAGTATGCACAAACCCATCAGCATGGGAGTTATTACACAAGCACATAGAAATAACTCAGAGGCTATTAGTGATGACTCTCCCACAGTCAGTGCAGACTCGATGTGGTGTAACAACAGGAATTATACATGCAAATAGTGATATAACAAACAATATAAATCAACACGGTTTTGTAAAAGATTTCCAGAAGTCCTAGAAGGAGGGTATGTAAACATCAGTCACACATACGCCTTCTTTAGCAACCAAGAGATAGCCCCAAACCAATCTATTGTCCATTGCTTTACGTGTTAGGGAATCCAATGATCCCCACAAGTTTTTGAAGTCTCACATCAGTCATTTTATGTTAGGGAATCCAATGATCCCTACAGGTTTTGAAGTCCCGCAACAGTCTTATAATGTCTCAGAGAATCCAATGATTCCTGAGGGCTTTCAAGTCCTACAATAGTCTTATCATGTCTCAGAGAATCCAATGATTTCTGAGGATTTTCAAGTCCAACAGTTTTTGATATTCATGAGTCAAACGCCATAACTGCCAGGTTCTTTCAGTGGTGGGCACAGTCAGCAGCGGAACCACCCGATGTTTTTTGGGTTTTCTCCTTCATTTCAAGGGTCTGCTCCGTCTCTCTCTGATGCACAAGGCGAATATGGCTCGTTGGCACCCATCTGATTCCTTCTCCATCTGTGGAGATACAAGCAAACCCTCTCCCCCAAGCAGTTAACCTATCTGGTCCCTTCCATTCACCACTTTCTGGGTCTCTCCACATCATCTGGCGATTATCTAAAGACAGTGGAGCTGCTCGCACTAGACACTGCCCTTCTGGTGGGTTATAAAACCTGTCTGTCGGAGCCAGTACATCTTTGTCAAAAATTAGAAAATTAATGGTATAGAGAACTAAATTTAGAAGTTCTCTAGGGTTACCCGTGGCTCCCCCTTTCTTTTGTTTTTGGAGGAGTGTCTTAATATCTCTGTTTCTTCTCTCTACTATTGCCTGCCCTTGAGGATTAAAGGGTATGCCCGTGGTATGTAAAATCTTATACTGTGCACAAAAGTATGCAAAATGTTTAGATGTATATGCAGGTCCATTGTCTGTTTTTATTGCTTGTGGCATACCCATAATTGCAAATGCTTGTATAAGGAATTCAGTGACTGTCTCTTTTGCTGCTGGAATTGCAAATGTGAATCCTGAAAAGGTGTCTACCACAACATGGATAAAAGACAGACGACCAAAAGATTTATAATGGGTCACATCCATTTGCCAAATTTCATTGGGTCTCAAACCATGAGGGTTCTTCCCACATGGAAATGAAGGCAAGCTATACAGGCTTTTACTATGCTCCTAGCTTCTTCTCTTGTTATTCCAAATTGTAAATGTAAAGCTCAGGCAGCCTGATGATATTTAGAATGAGATTCTTGTGCTTCTTGAAATAAAGGAGTATTGGCCAACATAGTTAGAAGGATATCTGCCTTTGAATTACCATCAAAAATAGGACTTGAAGTCCACTATGGGAGTGGACATGCAAAATATTAATCTTACCTGGATGCTTTCTCACTGGCTCTTAAAGTTCCTTAAAGAGCTGATATATATTGGAGGCTACAAATTTTATTTGGGCTGTGGCAATTCTTTGTACCACACCTACTGAATAGGCTGAATCAGATATTATATTTATGTCTCCCGGATAATAAGCAAGAGCTAGAATGATTGCATACAATTCATTCTGCTGAGTGGATTGAAAAGGAGTTTGATTACCCCCTTTATAGTTAAGTCACAAGAATATACAGCACAAATATTATGTTTGGATGCATCTGTAAAGATAGTTGGTCCTTTAAGAGGAACTTTAGAAACCTTTTCTTCAAGAATCCATCGCCAATTATGTAACAGTCTGGTTATCTTTAATGGAGACCGTGTGTAAAATTTGGAGCTGTGGCTAATAAAATTTGCCACTCTGGGATGGTTTCATAGCACACATTAACTTGTGCATTAGTATAAAAGGTGTATATCTTGTCAGGTCTTATCCCAGATAATTCTGCTGCTTGCTTAATGGCCTTTAATAAAATTCTAGCCACAAGCACTGGGTAAGGAGTAAGGCTTTGTTCTGGTTGTGCTGGGAGGTTCACCTACTCTATCACACTGTCTCCTTGATGAAGGACTGCTGTGGGTGCCTCTTGTGTAGCAAAAACTGATATTTCCAAGGGTTTCTGAGTGACTCTTTCAACCACATTGGATAAAGCCAGTTCAACTTGTCTCAAAGCCTCTTGAGCTTCTTTTGTAAGTTGGGGTGGTGAATTTAAAGCACTGTCTCCCCTTAAAATGTCACATAATGGTTGCAATTGACAGGTAGTCAAGCCTAACACGGGACACATCCATTGGATATCTCCTATCAATTTCTGGAAGTCATTTAAGGTGTTTAGCTTCTCTGTTCTTAAGGAGAGTTTTTGTACTGTAAGCACCTTAGGATATACTTCATATCCTAAATATTGGAAAGGAGCATGTCTTTGAATCTTTTCTGAAGCTATGTACAATTTATAATTCCTTAGTGTTTCTATGATTTTTTGTAGACATGCTTCTAACATTTGTTCCTCAGATGCACATCCCAATATATCATCCATGTAATGTAATAACATTACTTTTGGAAATGCTTTTCTTACTGGAATAAGAGCAGCAGCAACATACATTTGACACATAGTAGGGCTGTTTTTCATTCCCTGTGGCAAAACTGTCCATTCATATCTTTTATAAGGCTCAGGTAAGTTAACGCTGGGCACTGAAAAGGCAAATCTTTTCATATCCTCCTTATCTAGAGGGATAGAATAGAAACAATCCTTAATGTCTATAACCCACAGAGGCCATTTTCTTGGCAACTGAGTAGAAGATGGAAGTCCAGGTTGAAGAGTTCCCATAGTTTCCATCTGTTCATTTACCTTTCTTAAATCAGTCAACATCCTCCATTTTCCAGATTTCTTTCTTACAACAAATACTGGGGAATTCCAAGGACTTAGAGAAGGTTGTAAGTGTCCTTGGTCAAGTTGTTCCTGTACTATGTCTAGTAAGGCCTGAATGTTATCTCTACCTAAGGGCTACTGTTCTATCCACACTGGTGTATCAGTTTTCCATTGGATAGGAACAGGTGAAAATGGTGGTAGGCCTTCAACAGCAGCCCTGCCTAAAAAACCGAAGTACTCATTTTTAACCCTAATTGTTGTAAAATGTCTCTTCCCCACAGATTGATGGGGATTTTTTCAACTATAAAAGGAGTAAAAACTCCTATTTCACCTTCAAATATCCATCTTAAAGGGGTAGCACTAACTTCAGCTGCTATTGATCCTCCTACCCCAGACATGTAGGTGTCTGCCTTGGCCAGTGACTGGGCCAGTTGGCACTTCTAATGACTGTGCGAGCTGCACCTGTGTCCACCAGTCCTTCTAATGCTATGCCATTTATATAGATGGTGAGCATAGGTCGGTCAGCTGTCACAGCTGCTGTCCAGTATATTCCTGGGTTTTGCTGCTTGGAGTCAGAACGTGGGTGACTGTCACCAGGTTGCTTATTAGGGGTCTATATCAATAAACCCGATGCTACTACTTCCCCTGGTTGATAAGTCACACATTGTCTACCTGTGTTAGTGACTGGGGTATTATCTACACATTCCCCAGTTTCCCACATCATTGTATGAATGAACACTGTCTTGTAAGTACTCTCAGGAGGTGAAATGGTCAAGCCTACTGTGCCTGGAGGCAAGGGATCCATAGGCTGGAGAGGAACAGATTTCACCTCTCCAGGGGGTATCTCAGTTGTCCCAGCTGCATACAATTCTATCCTCCCTAATTATAGTCTCTTTCTCCCATCAGATGGCTTCCTGGCTGATTGGTCATGTCTGGGTATTGGACTTCTAGACACTCTCTGGGTGTGGCATGGGCTGCCATCATGCCCCATGTATTTTTTGCCTGGGGCCCTGGAGCTGGGCCCCTCATCTGATGCCCAATGGAGTCCTCTGTTGCATTTTGGACATGGGGTTTTGGGTCTTGTTCTCCCACCCTGTTTTCTCACTCTGTCTCTATGTCAACACTGAGCTTTCAGATGGCCTACTTTACCATATTGAAAGCATTGACAAGTCTCTCTGGAAGTCCCTTGCCAAAAGGGACCCTGTCTTCCTATGTTGGGATCTTGGGAAGTCTGCATCATAGCCTGGCTATAAAAGGTATTTGTGCCCACTGTGGCACAGCGTCTTATGAGCTCCTCTAAAGGAGCATCCTTGTGTAGTCCTAGTACACAATCCGTCTACAAACCTCATTGGCATTGTCTCTAGCAAGTTGCCTTACCAAAGTGTCTGTTACTATATTTTCACCATTTCAAAGTCCGATTCTTCTTGTGCAGCAAAATAACTGCATGGACATGTATACATATATTGTATTTAACTTATACTTTAACATATTTAACATGTATTGGTCTACCTGATATCTGGGGGTGGGGTGGGGGAAAGGAAGGGAAAACTTGGAACAAAAGGTTTTGCAATTGTCAATGCTGAAAAATTACCTATGTATATATATCTTGTAAATAAAAAGCTATAATTAAAAACAATGATGGCAAAAAATTATCTTCCATTCAACCACTAAACTTAGTTTTCCTAAAGTATATATATATATATATATATATATATATATATATATATATATATATATATATATATAGATTTGATCATCATTATCATCATCATCATTACCACATACACACATACATACACAACTCCAGTGGTTTCCTATTGCTTCCAGAACCAAATACAACATGCTCAGTTTAGCACTCCCTCATTTTCAAGGTCTCTTCTATCTATTCTTTGCTCAAGTGATGCCGGCCTCCTCACTCTTCTATAATCACCCATTCTTTTTAAAAAATACTAATAATGACTTTTTATTTTTCAAAATATATGCAAAGATAGTTTTCAATATTCACCTTTACTAAACCTTGTGTTCTAAATTTTTCTCTCTTCCTCCCCATCTCCCCCCCGCCCCTAGGCAGCAAGTAATCCAATAATTAAACATGTGCAGTTCATCTAAATATATTTCCATTTTTATCATTCTGCACAAGAAAAATCAGATCAAAAGGGAAAAAATGAGAAAGAAAAAAAGAAGCAAAGAAACAAACAACAAAAAAGGTGAAAATAATATGTTGAAACACCCTTCTTTAGGAAACCTTCAACCCCTTTTAATTCTAGTGCCATCCCTATGTCAAGTATTTCCTATTTATTCTGTATTTTCATTTATTTAAAAAAAATATTCAGCCTGTTGCTTTGTATAAATTTGTTTCTATGTTGTCTCTTCTATTAGATTGCAAGTTCCTTGAGGGAAGAGACTCTTTTTGTTATTTGTATCCTCCATATGTAGCGCAATGTGTAGGACATAGTAGATGCTCAATAAATGTTGGTTGATTGAATATTTATTGGTTGATCTAAAAATTGAAAATATTCTAAAATGTTTTTCCTTGTAAATAACATAAATTTGGTAATTGATGTAGGTTAATGATTCCTTAATTGAGCATGATACTTGAAAAGCTAATATGTAAATTGTAACCTCCTAGCCAGAGATTACTGGTTATCAGTCTTGCCTAGTTCCCAGGCCTTCAGGAATCTTACCCAATCACAGATTCCCGGCCACCGCCTCTCTGAGCAGTGCTTCTCATGTCCAATAGAGTGCTGGCATGTGAGCTCAAGGCTTTATTCCACATGGTTACATCCTGTATTCTTACTGACCTCCCGCTGACTCCTGTTGAACTCCCATTGAACTCACCTACTTCCTGGTCCCCACTGCTTATATAGGATCTATGAGGTCACACGCACAGCCAATAAGAGAAGGAGACGTCTCCTATTGATGATGCGCTCTCAATACGATCAGAGTTCCTGCTGGAGAGATAGTGCCTGCTGGCTGCAGAAATTACATCTGGGTGCCTCAGGCTTCCAAGCCTCTGTACTTCCTCTTATGCTAGGCGAGGCTCCTCCTCCGACTCTTACAACTCCCTTTTCTTATTTAGCAAGGACTGCTCTCACAGCAGACTAACCTTAACATTAATAATAGCTCGCTTAATCAATGAGATTACAAGGTGTATGAAATAGAACAAAGGGAAACAAAAGTAAAACAGTAAGAACTAGGTCCAACAGAGGCCAAAACCAAGAAAGGATAACATGGGATTCAACCCCCTCAAGAAAGTCATGCTCAAGGAGGTAGGATGTCATGCCTGGTTTCAATTGTATACACCTTTTGGTGCCTAGTAAAGAAAGGCACAGAGGAAGGTGCATACAAAAAATAAGTCATGTCCTGTAGCACTGCCTCACTAACTTTGCCAGGTGGGCGTGTTGGTTCTTTACCTACTAATTTAGAGGCCTTGCCTATAAGTGGAAAACAGGGCAAAGCTCCTCCCTAAGCCACCATATGAGTCGGGTAGCCATGGGAGAAGCACACAAGCCCATTGTCCAGTTCTGTCAGTCTCTAGGTGTTGCCCATCACCCAGGACAGCCCAATTCAGCTGCTACACTAATGCTGCGCCTGCCGTCTTAGGTGTCACGTTCAGGGGGGACATGGCTGCCATCAGCATCTGGGGGGTGCTGACATCTGGCCGATCTTTCTGGGCCGTCGTCTTTGGCGACCCCTTTGTGTCTGGTCCGTCTCTTCATGGTTCCCCAGGTCACGGATGTTTCTGGTTGGGATCCACTTCTCTGCTGTTGGGTCTGCATCTGGAATGACAAGAGCGTACCTGGGGCCCCAAACCCTGACCCAACCCGGGCCCTTCCAAATGCCATCTAAGCCCTTCCACATCACTGTGGAGAGAGGGCTCTTGTCCTTGTCAGCCAGTCTGTTAGTTAGCCACGCTTTCTATGTGTGCCAGAAGCACATTGCTGGGGTGAAATTCAAAGAATATGAAAATTGCAGGCAATTACATGTATGTATTGCTGCATCTAAGCAAGCCTGCTTGAGTCGTGTAAAGAGTCATGCAAATCCTAACACTCCCTTTTCTTGTTTAGACAGGAGCATCTTGAGAGTACAAATAGTCTGTCCAATAATGGCTTGGCCAGCAGGATTATATGGGATGCCAGTGGAATGGCCAATCCCAAATTCAATACAAAAAGACCTAAAGGCAGAAGATGTATAAGCTGGTCCATTATCTGTCTAGTGCATGTGGGATTGCTACAATGGAAAAACAATGATAAAGATGGCTGATCACATGCCTAACTGCTTCCCCAGATTGGAGGAAAGCCATAAGGAATTGAGAATATGTATCCATGGTTACATGGATGCTTTGCTTCTTTACATGAGTAATGTCCATTTCCCATAAAGCATTGGATCTCAAGCCACGAGGGTTTTTTCCTGGGGGAGTGTAGGAGCGTGGAAAGGAAGACAAGCCATACAGCCTTTTACTATGCTCCTAGCTTCCTCCTTTGTTATCCTAAATAGCAAATGTAAAGCTCTAGCAGCCTGATGATAAAAAGTAGGATTTGAAAGTTCACTATGAAAATGGACATGCAAAATATAATACTTTTTTGAATGCTTTCTCACTTGCTTTTGAAGTTCTTTAAAAAGCTGATATATATTAGAAGCTACAAATTTTATTTGGGTTTGGCAATTCTTTGTACCACACCTACTGAATAAGCCAAATCAGATATTATATTTACATCAAAAATCCATTGCCGGGTTATGTAATAGCCGGGTTATTTTTAATGAAGACCCATGTCCAAAGTTTGAAGCTGTGGTCAATAAATTTTTCCACTCTGGGATGGTTTTACAACACACACCAATTTATGCATTGGTACAAAAGACTTTGTCTGTCATGCTTATCTCAGGTAATTGTACTACTTTCTTAATGTCCTTTAATGAAATTCCAGCCACAAGCACTGGGTAAGGAGTAAGGCTTTGTTCTGGTTGTGCTGGGAGGTTCGCCCACTCTATCACACTGTCTCCTTGATGAAGGACTGCTGTGGATGCCTCTTGTGTAGCAAAAACTGATATTTCCAAGGGTTTCTGAGTGACTCTTTCAACCACATTGGATAAAGCCAGTTCAACTTGTCTCAAAGCCTCTTGAGCTTCTTTTGTAAGCTGGCGTGGTGAGTCCAAAGCACTATCTCCTCTTAAAATGTCATATAATGGTGGTAACAACGTAACTTTTGGAAATGCTTTTCTTACAGGAGTAAGAGTCACATACATTTGACACATAGTAGGGCTGTTTTTCATTCCCTGTGGCAAAACTGTCCATTCATATTTTTTATAAGGCTCAGCTAAGTTAACATTGGGCACTGAAAAGGCAAATCTTTTCATATCCTTCTTATCTCGAGGGATAGAATAGAAACAATCCTTAACCAAAAGAGGCCATTCCCTAGGCAATGGAAGAGATGGAAGTCCAGGCTGAAGAGCTTCCATTGTCTCCATCTGTTCATTTACTTTTCTCAAATCAATCAACATCTTTCATTTTCTAAATTTCTTTTTTGTGGTAAATACAGGGGAATTCCAAGGATTTAGAGAAGCTTGTAAGTGTCCTTGGTCAAGTTGCTCCTGTACTATATCCAATAAGGTCTGAATTTTTTCCACTTTGTAAGATGTATCTTACCCACAGATTGATGAGGATTTTTTTCAGCTACAAAAAAAGTAAAAACTCCTGTCTTATCATCAAATTCCCATCTCAAAGAGGTAGTACTAATTCCAGCTACTATTAATCCTCTTATGCCAGACATATGTGTAAAGGGCTAGAACTGAGCAATGCACTTGGATAATGAAGCACGTGAGACTAATTGCCAATTGGATAGTTCCCTATTAACTTGTTTGAAGGTTGACCCTCCCCAGCTGTTCTGTGCTGACTTGATTGGTGAGACAAAGAAGGAGAAGTGACTTGTGTGGGAGGAGTAGGAGAAACTTGGGTGGTGGGAACTCACGCTCACTTGCACTCGTGACCTGGCGTTGGAGGGGACGGTAAAGATCAAGAATAAAGACGTTTAGTGATCCTGACTCCAGCTGATTTCTGGGAAGACAGAGTTCTAGCATTTGGCGCCCAATGTGGGGCGCCATTTGTAACATGCTCTCCTGGCAGTTACAATTACTAGTCTGCTGTAGGCCCAGAGTACCTTTGACCACTGACCTTTGCAGTGTGAACTCTACCCAGCTCGCCTCCTCTGAGGCCTTCAAAGATCTCTGGCCACAATCTCTTGAATCTATAGCTTAATAACCAGGTTGAGATAGAGAAAGAAGAAAAAGCTAGGTTACTACACAAACCAGTGGCTGAAGCTAAGGAGGGAAATAAACGAACCACATGGACTTCAGTTGGAGAAATTTTCTTAGCTTTTTGTTGGTTTACCTCGTGCATTATTGTTTTAAGGAATTTATTGATTACTCTTCCATTGAGAAGAAGTTTAATTCTTATGTGCAAAGCTCGGGTTGGATTTTAAATCAGCCTTTGGGGAATTTTCCAATTCCTGACCCTCTTCCCTCAGCCCCACTTTCATGGGCCAAGGGAGAAGGGGGAGGAGGAAAAGGAAGGGAGATAATATCATCAGTACTGCCCATTAATCCATTCAAAACTCCTGTGTCTTCATTTCAAAGGACAGGAGTAGGCTTTATAGCCCAAGGCAAAAAGGAATTGTGGGGTATTGACTATAATCAGAAAAATTTTAAAAATACAGTTCAGTTAATTTCTAAGAAACCTTACAGGGATAAGACCTTGCAGTTAGAGAGAGTGGAGTTTTATACTTGTAAAACTGCTAGGATAGTCTTTGGAGAGTTGGAACTCCTCTTTTCTTACCTCGTGGATTTTTCACTTCCACAGGTGGGCTTGATTTCCCAACCCCCTACAAGTAATTATAAAACAGTGTTTATGTTTAGAATGATTTGGAAATTTGCTGTTTTAGTCACTAGGATAAATATACAGTGTGTGATCTTTGACCCAGGAGGAAAAGTAATATCAGATTTATTGATTCACCCTCCTGAAGAACAATTCGGTATCAGAAACTCAAACTTTGATTTTTAGGCAAAAGAATTCAGGGATATAGCTGAGTGTTCTTTTTTCATTAACTGTATGAGTGGCAGACCACTGAAAAGGATCAGCTCTTTTAAGAACTTCGAGAGCGAGTGAGAAAGCACTCAGATAAATATACCCTACGTGTCCATTTTCAGAGTGGACCTTCAAATCATTTATAATCAGGCTGCTAGAATCTTATATTTGCAAATTGTGATAACTAAAGAGGAAGCTAAGAGCATGGCAGAAGGCTACACAGCTTATCTTTCTTTCACTCTTCTACACTCCCTATAGCACAAAACCCTTATGGTTTGAAATTTAATATTTTAAGACCAATGGACATTATGGCTTCATTCCAATCTGGAGAAGCAGCTAGATATGTGATCAACCATTTTTCCATTGTAGAAATTTCACATGCATTTAAGACAGTTTATGGATTGGCTTACAAATATTTTGCCTTTAGGTGTTTTTGCATTGAATTTGACTTTGCCCATTCCATTGGCATTTCTTATAAAATTAAAATTATTAAAATTAGTAAAGTAATTACTGCACAGACTATATCCCCAAGATCTTCTCTTCTAAACAAGAGAAGGGAATTTTGGGATATGCACAAAATGTGGCAATACATATATGTGATTGCTTGCAATTTTTAAATTTTGATTTTACATTTTTAAACACTTTTGATTTTACATCTTTAAAATATTTTGATTTTACATTACTATTTTGATTTTATATTTTTAAGTTATTTTGGTTTTACACTTTTAAATTATTTTGGTTTTACATTTTTAAATTCTTTGCATTTTACCTTAGCAATGCACTTCGGGCACACACAGAGAGTGCAGCTAAGTGACAGACTGACTTTTGTTCATCTTTTTGACAAGAATTTTCCTTCCACTGTGATGTGGAAAGGACTGGATGGCATTTGGAAAGGCCCAAGTTGGGCCAGGGTTTTGGGCCCCGGGTACATTCCTTCCTAGGTGCAGATCCAGCAGCAGAGTTCATCCCCACCAGAGACATTTGTAACCTGGGGATCCAAGAGAAGGACCAGATAACCGCCCAGAGGGACCAGCCAGATGTCTGCAGCCCTTCAGACGCTGATGGCAGCAACGTCCCTCCTGACCGTGACACCAGAGACACCAGACACAGTTCCAGTGTTGCAGCTGAAATGGACTGTCTTGGGTGATATGCAATATAAAGACAGTAAATGGACAATGGACCTGCTTGCTCCTCCCGTGGCTACTTGCCATATGGTGGCCTGGGAAGAGGCTTTGCCCTATGCTTTCTATTGAAGGACTATGCTTTTAAATTAGTGGGTGAAAAACCAACGCACCCACCTGCCGTTGTTATTGAGACAATGCTACTGGACATGACTTTGCTTATGTGCACCTGTGAAACTAGAATTGTTCTAGGATTGTGAAAAGTGCAATAGAGAATTGTGATAAGCTAGAATTGTTCTAGGATTGTGAAAAGTGCAATAGAGAATTGTGATAAGCTAGAATTGTTCTAGGATTGTGAAAAGTGCAATAGAGAATTGTGATAAGCTAGCATTGTTCTAGGATTGTGACAAGTGCAACAGAAAATTGTAAGAAACTAGAATTGGTCTAGAATTGCGATAAATGTAACTAGAATTGTGACAACCTACCTCACTGATATTTGTTAACTAGAATTGTGATGTTTTGCCTTGTTGACTTCCCACCTCAGTGTTGACATCCTACCTCATTGGCATCCAACCTCTTTGGCCTATTATCTCGAGTATGACTTTGATGAATGGGTTGAACACTTGGGCCACTGTTGAGCCTGGTTCTCATTGTCATACTTCTGTTTACTGATCTGCTGCTTTGTACCTCCTTGGGCATAAAACTCTGTCATCTCATGGATCAAGTGAACTATAGCTGATGCTAAAAGTTTAGCTTGGTGAGATGTGTGGTTCCCGCAAAACAAGAGAAAGGGAATTGTAAGAGCCCTTTAAATGGGCGGACACGGTGCATGGGGAGATTGAGGCCCAGAAGTAATTTCTGTGGATATTAGGACTGCCCTTGGGTGGGATCCTGGCCATATTGAGATAGCTTCGTAATGGGTGACTCTCTCGCTGATTGGCTGTGTGTGTGAGACCTCACAGGCCCTATATAAGCCCACTGCAGGCAGCAGTCGATCTCTTTAACCTGGCGCTCTTCACCCTGGGTTCCCAGCCTGGGTGGCCAAGCCGAGATGGATAGCCAAAAGAGGTAAGGATTTTGGTAGTGAACACATGGGTCTTCTGACCAGGTGTTCACTCGGGAACCAACAAGTCAGGGCATCAGTCAGGGCATTATGTGAGTAGGTATAATAAAGGCTTTTAAGATTACACGTGGTTGTTCTTGAGTGCGCTACTGGTTATTAAGCTATAGATTCAAGAGATTGTGGCCAGAGACCTTTGAAGGCCTCAGAGGAGGCGAGCCGGGTAGAGTTCACACTGCAAAGGTCAATGGTCAAAGGTTCTCTGGTGGGTCTAGGACAGACTAGTAATTGTAACCGCCAGGAGAGCACGTTACACATATGGGTATTTACCATAATATTTGGCCAATGATTAGGCCAATTGGCACCTCTAACGACTGTACCATCTGCACCTGTGTCTACCAACCTTTTCTATGGTATGCATTTAATAGATAATGAGTAAAGGACGTTCAGCTGTAACAGCTGCAGTCAATAATATTCCTGGATTCTGTTGCTGGGAGTCAGAATCTGAATAAATATCACCAAATTGCATTTCAGGAGTGTGACTCAAACCTGATGCTCTCCTCCCCCTGGGTCATAGATCACACACATTATCTACCTAGATTAGTGATTGGAACAATAGTTACACATTCCCCAATTTCCCAAATCAGTATATGGATAGACACTGTCTTGTAAGTGCTCTCAGAGGGTGAAAGGTCAAGCTAACTGTATGTGGAGAGAAAGGATCTATAAGCTGAACAAAAACAAGTGTCAGCTCTTTGGGGACCTTTCAATAGTCCCAGAGGCATACAACTTTATGCTCCCTAACTACAACCCCCCTTCCCCCACAGGCTTGCTTAAAGTCCAATCAGGTTGCTTTTCTGCAGACTGTGGTTGGAGTTCTAAGCTCTTAAAGACACTCTGGGCACAATAACAATTGTTGCCATCAAACCATAAGTGTTTCTTGCCTGGGGCTCTAAAACCCAGCTCTGCCTCTTGAAATGAGGTAATGGGGGTTGGCAGAACTGCTTTGTGGGCAGTGCTGATGATATCATCAGCTCTCCCCCTCCCCCTCCTCTTCCCACCCACAAAGGCTGAGTTGAGGGAGGAGAGGGTCAGGAAATAAGGAATACTTTAAGAGTACCTGCTTGGTGGTAGGCAGAATTGGAAACTGGTTTTTGAATGTGAAAAGGACCAAACCCTTTCCCATTAGCAAGGTAGTTGCCACACCTGATTCTTTTTCTGTCCAACTCACCATGGTAATAGCAGTACTTCTCTCTTTTCTCTATTAAATGACTATGCCCTGGTCTAGTGGCAGGTTCGGGGTACAAGGAGTCAAATAGAGCTCCCCTGCAACCTCTTTGGATTCGGCGCAAGGATACAGAGTTAAATGAGGTCTAGCGGAGGCAAAGAGTCCCCTGTAAAGGAAGTTACAGACCCGAAAACCTAGATTGATAAAAGAGGTTTATTGTGGAGTTTGGAAGTAAGGTTAAAAGGGTAGGAAGACACCAGAGCCAGGGTTGGTTCTGATGGGCAGAAATCCTTGACATGGCCGGCGTAAGGATGACATGTTTGGGATCTCTGCAAAGAGTGGACTCCAGTTTAGCCCTTTTTATAATAGGGGGGCTTTTGGTAATCTTGAAGGGGCCTGTGGGTGAAGTCTCAGGTTGGCCTCTGGCTTGAGCTTCAGCCAGGGCTAGAATTTGAATAGAATTCAATGGGTTTTTAGATAATGATGAGACTGTTTGTGCTTGGGGTGAGGTCCCTTCCCTGAGGCAGAGTCCAAGGAAGTTTTAAGAGTTTTGGGGTTTCCTCATCAATGGTGCATCTGAAACAACTGACAAAATATCATTATTACTATAATATTCAGAACTACTTTCAATTAATAGCCAGAAAAAAACAAACCAAACAGCTCTTACAATAGCCAATTCTTAAGTTTGATAATTGCATAGCTAACAATCTGAGGATTGTTAAAATTAAAATTGGGTTTCTAGTCTTCAGTTTGAAGTCATCTCATTTTCGAAGTGAATTTTTTTTTCATAGAGTTAAAAAGGCTATGGTCTTGTGGGAATCTTCATAATATAATAAACTTATGGTCTAGCAGTATTTTTAAGTATACGGAACAGTTCAGATATTTACCCAGTGGATATCTTGCAGTTCTAATAATGTTAAAACAGATTGATGCTGTTTGGAAAAGTGAATAATAGGGAGGAGTGACTGATTTACTTTAAAACTCTAGGAATCATGGAAGTTTAGAATTGAAATATTATCTTAAGAGATCATTCACTAAATATCAGCTTTACAGATAAAGGAAAAAAGCACAAACCTGTTAAGTGACTTTTGCAAGGGCACACAGCAGAGTTGGGATGAGAACTCAATTCTTTATAGTTTCAGTTAAGTGCTCCTTGTTTTCTTATAAATCTATTGGATGTAATTGCCTTCTCTTTTGCTTCTTTTAACAGATTTATTTCTAAATTTAATTAAGCTTTCTTCTATGAAGTCTAATTGATATTGTAGATGAGTATGTTTTTCTTTGAGACTTTGCTTATGGGTATATTGTCGTTATTCTCCCCTTCTAGATTTGTATCATGGGTGCCACTTATCTCACCATAGCTTTTTGTCTCTTATCTTGTCATTTTTCTAGGACCCTGCTTTGGTTAACTCAGAATTGTTGACTTAGCTGGGAACACTGGGAGTTCAGGGGGCTAAGTCTGTGATTCTGTACTCCCTGGGATACTTTCAATGCTGTTGACCTGGGTTAGAGAGGAGTGGGGATGAGTTGGAGATAAATAAGCTCTAGGATTTCCTGAACTTCTGGTTTTCTGACTTCCAAATACTGAATTCTCAGTCCTGGTTCTAGGAGATTCTTAGCTGTTGGCTTTGGGGTCACAGGGTCCCTGTGGTCAACCCTTGGTGTCTTCATTCTGCTGGACTAAATGTGAACTCAGGGCACTGAGTTGGGGCCTAAGTTGATTATCCTAAGCTGTCATCCTTATTCAGAATTCTGGGTACCCATGAGCAATCACTTGCTATTTGCTTGGGTCCTAGTTTGAGTTGGTAGAGTAGGAGGAAAAAGTAATCCCAGTTCCCTTCAACTGTTCCAAACATGATATGATCTAAGAAGGATGTTAGTGAGGTGGACCAGATTCCAAAACTACGCAAGGTTCACCAAGTTGCTTAGAATAGATAACTGGAAAAATGAGTAAATAAATAATAATAAAAAAAAAAAGATAGAGAGCCATTATGATGTTTTGAATAGGCTCATTCAGGGAGAATGTGTCCCCAGGTGTTAAGGAAAATGTTTGCCTTCTTTTCTTGATATATCTTCACAGTAAATATTTTTTCATAAAAATCTAAATTGATCTTAGTTACATGGAACTGAGGCACTAATCACAAGAATGAGCGAAGCACTTCATTAGAATGGGGGGCTTGATCAGATGCCATTAGAGAAAGATATTCCAACCTTTCAAGGATAACCTTAAATCTAAGAAATTTTAGGGAGAGACTCTGAAAGAGTAAGGTCCCCAGACAACCTATTGAATTAGCACTGATGGGATTCTGACTGTTGCCCCTAGCCTACCCCAACTCAAAATATATATATCTTTTTTTTCAGTTCAATTGTTTCCTGTATAATTCTTTTTAAAAATTTTTTAAAAAATTTTTTATTAATTTTTATAATTATAACATTTTTTGACAGTACATAAGCATAGGTAATTTTTTTTTTACAACATTATCCCTTGTACTCCCTTCTGTTCCAAATTTTTCCCCTCCTTCCCTCCACCCCCTCCCCTAGATGGCAGGCATTCCCATACATATTAAATATCTTATAATATACCCTAAGTACAATATATATGTGCAGAACCGAATTTTGTTGTTGTTGTTGTTGTTGCAAAGGAAGAATTTGATTCAGAAGGTAAAAATAATCTGGGAAGAAAAACAAAAACACAAACAACTAAAAAAAAAATCTTCACAGTTTACACTCATTTCTCAGTGTTCCTTTTCTGGATGTATCTGATTCTGTCCATCATTGATCAATTGGAATTGGATTAGCTCTTCTCTATGTTGAAGATATCCACTTCCATCAGAATACATCCTCATACAGTATCATTGTTGAAGTGTATAATGATCTCCTAGTTCTGCTCGTTTCATTTAGCATCAGTTGATGTAAGTCTCTCCAAGCCTTTCTGTATTCCTCCTGTTGGTCATTTCTTTTTTTTTTTTTCTTTTTTTTTTAGAATTTTTTTTTCACAGTATATATGCATGAGTAATTTTTTTATAATATTATCCTTTGTATTCATTTTTCCAAATTATCCCCCCCTCTCTCCACTCCCTCCCCCCATGACAGGCAATCCCATACATTTTACATGTGTTACAATATAACCTAGATACACTTTATGTGTGTAAATACCATTTTCTTGTTTCACATTAAGTATTAGATTCCTGGGTAGATAGTAGTGCTAACAATTTACATTCACTTCCCAGTGTTCCTTCTCTGAGCGTAGTTATTTCTGTCCATCATTGATCCTGTTGGTCATTTCTTACAGAACAATAATATTCCATAATATTCATATACCATAATTTACCCAACCATTCTCCAACTGATGGACATCCATTCATTTTCCAGTTTCTAGCCACTACAAAAAGGGCTGCCACAAACATTTTGGCACATACAGGTCCCTTTCCCTTCTTTAGTATTTCCTTGGGATATAAGCCCAGTAGTAGCACTGCTGGGTTAAAGGGTATGCACATTTTGATAACTTTTTGGGCATAATTCCAGATTGCTCTCCAGAATGGCTGGATTCTTTCACAACTCCACCAACAATGCATCAGTGTCCCAGTTTTCCCACATCCCCTCCAACATTCATCATTATTTGTTCCTGTCATCTTAGCCAATCTGACAGGTGTATAATGATATCTCAGAGTTGTCTTAATTTTCATTTCTCTGATCAATAGTGATTTGGAACACTCTTTCATATGAGTGGAAATAGTTTTAATATCATCATCTGAAAATTGTCTGTTCATATCCTTTGACCATTTATCAATTGGAGAATGGCTTGATTTCTTATAAATTAAAGTCAATTCTCTGTATATTTTGGAGATGAGGCCTTTATCAGAACCTTTACCTGTAAAAGTGTTTTCCCAATTTGTTACTTCCCTTCTAATCTTGTTTGCATTAGTTTTGTTTGTGCAGAAACTTTTTAATTTGATGTAATCAAAATTTTCTATTTTGTGATCAATAATGGTCTCTAGTTCTCCTTTGGACACAAATTCCTTCCTCTTCCACAAGTCTGAGAGGTAAACTATCCTATGTTCCTCTAATTTATTTATGATTTCATTCTTTATGCCTAAATCTTGGGCCCATTTTGATCTTATCTTAGTATGTGGTGTTAAATATGGGTTCATGCCTAGTTTCTTCCATACTAATTTCCAGTTTTCCCAGCAGTTTTTGTCAAATAATGAATTCTTATTCCAAAAGTTGGGATCTTTGAGTTTGTCAAACACTAGATTGCTATTTTTATTCACTATCTTGCCCTGTGAACCTAACTTATTCCACTGATCAACTAGTCTATTTCTTAACCAATACCAAATGGTTTTGGTGAGTGTTGCTTTATAACATAGTTCTAGATCAGGTACAGCTAGACCACCTTCATTTAATTTTTTTTTCATTACTTCCCTTGAAATTCTCGACCTTTTGTTGTTCCATATGAATTCTGTTGTTATTTTTTCTAGGTCATTAAAATAGTTTCTTGGGAGTCTGATTGGTATAGGACTAAATAAATAGATTAGTTTAGGGAGTATTGTCATCTTAATTATATTCGCTCGGCCTATCCAAGAGCACTGAATGTCTTTCCAATTATTTAAATCTGACTTTATTTTTGTGGCAAGTGTTTCAGAACTTTGCTCATATAATTCCTGACTTTCCATTGGTAGATATATTCCCAAATATTTTATACTATCGACAATTATTTTGAATGGAATTTCTCTTTGTATCTCTTGCTCTTGGATTGTGTTGGTAATGTATAAAAATGCTGAGGATTTATGTAGATTTATTTTGTATCCTGAAACTTTGCTAAAGTTCTGAATTATTTCCAACAGCTTTTTAGCAGTCTTTGGGGTTCTCTAAGTATATCATCATGCCATCTACAAAGAGTGATAGTTTGATTTCCTCATTACCTACTCTAATTCCTTGAATCTCTTTCTCGGCTCTTATTGCCAAGGCTAGCATTTCTAGTACTAGATTGAATAGTAACGGTGATAGTGGGCAACTATCCTCTTCTTACAGGGAAAGGTTCCAGTTTATCGCCATTACATATGATGTTTACTGATAGTTTTAAATATATGCTCGTTATTATTTTAAGGAATAGTCCATTTATTCCTATACTCAAGCGTTTTTAGTAGGAATGGATGTTGGATTTTATCAAATGCTTTTTCTGCATCTATTGAGATGATCATATGGTTTTTATTAATATGATTATTAATATGGTCAATTATACTAATAGTTTTCCTAATATTAAATCACCCCTGCATTCCTGGTATAAATCCTTCTTGATCATAGTGTATTATCCTGGGGATGATTTTCTGAAGTCTTTTTGCTAATATCTTATTTAAGATTTTAGCATCAATATTCATTAAGGAGATTGGTCTATAGTTTTCTTTCTGTTTTCAATCTACCTGGTTTAGGTATCAGTACCATGTCTGTGTCATAAAAGGAATTTGGTAGGACTCCTTCAATCCCTATTTTTTCAAATAGTTTATATAGCATTGGAGTTAGTTGTTCTTTAAATGTTTGGTAGAATTCACATGTAAATCCTGGGGATTTTTTCTTAGGGAGCTGATTAATAGCTTGTTCTATTTCTTTTTCTGAGATGGGACTATTTAGACTACTTACTTCTTCCTCTGTTAATCTGGGCAAGCTATATTTTTGAAGGTATTCTTCCATTTCATTTAAGTTATCGAATTGATTGGCATAAAGTTGAGCAAAGTAGCTCCTAACTATTGTTCTAATTTCCTCTTCATTAGTGGTGAGTTCTCCCTTTTCATTTTCAAGATTAACAATTTGCTTTTTCTCTTTCCTTTTTTAAATCAGATTTACTAAGGGTTAGTCTATTTTGTTGGTTTTTTCATAGAACCAACTCTTAGTTTTATTAACTCAATAGTTTTTTTTACTTTCAATTTTATTAATCTCACCTTTTATTTTTAGAATTTCATGTTTTGTGTTTGTCTGGGGGTTTTTAATTTGTTCCTTTTCTAGCAATTTTAGTTGTAAGCCCAATTCATTGACCCTCTCTTTCTCTATTTTATGCAAGTAGGCCTGTAGAGATATAAAACTTCCCCTTATTACTGCTTTGGCTGTATCCCACACATTTTGGTATGATGTCTCATTATTGTCATTTTCTTGGGTGAAGTTATTAATTATGTCTATGATTTGCTGTTTTACCCAATCATTCTTTAGTATAAGATTATTTAGTTTCCAATTGTTTTTGGTCTATTTTCCCCTGGCTTTTTATTAAATGTAATTTTAATTGCATTGTGGTATGAAAAGGATGCATTTACTATTTTTGCCTTACTGCATTTGATATTGAGGTTTTTATGCCCTAGTATATGATCAATTTTTGTATAGGTTCCATGCACTGCTGAGAAGAAAGTATACTCCTTTCTGTCTCCATTTAGCTTTTGCCAAAGATCTATCATATCAAACTTTTCTAGTATTCTATTTACCTCTTTGACTTCTTTCTTATTTATTCTGTGGTTTGATTTATCTAATTCTGAGAATGCAAGGTTGAGATCTCCCACTATTATAGTTTTGCTGTCTATTTCTTCTTGCAACTCTCTTAATTTCTCTTTTAAGAATTTAGATGCTGCACCACTTGGTGCATATATGTTTAATATTGATACTGCTTCATTATTGATGCTACCCTTTAGCAGGATATAATGCCCTTCCTTATCTCTTTTAATTAGATCAATTTTTGTTTTTGCTTGATCTGAGATGAGGATGGCTAGCCCTGCTTTTTTGGCTTCACCTGAAGCATAGTAGATTCTGCTCCATCCTTTTACTTTTAATTTGAATATATCACCCTGTTTCATGTAAATGACATATAGTACGATTCTGGCTTTTAATCCAGTCTGCTAACTGCTTCCTCTTTATGAGGGAGTTTACCCCATTTAAATTTATGATTAGAATGACTAATTCTATTTTGCTTGCCATCCTGTTAACCCCTGCTTATGCTTTTCTCCTTTCCTTCCCTCTTATCCCCCCTACCCAGTATTAAACTTGTGAATACCACTTGCTTTTCACAGCCCTCCCTTTTTAGTATTCCTCCCCCACTTAAAGTTCCTCCCCTTATTTTACCCCTTTTCCTCACAATTTCTGTATTCCCTTCCCCTTAGCTTACTCCTTCCCTTTCACTTTTCAATGAAGTGGAAGAAGTTTCACCATAAATCGAATATGTCTATTGATACACACATCTCCCTCCTTTCTTTCTCTCAGATATAATAGATTACCTTTGTCTCTTCATGAGATGTAGTACCACCACTTTACCCTTTTTTATGATATAATTTCCTTTCCACCTCTAGTTTCTAGGACAAATTATACATGTGTTCTTTATATATCTTTATGGCAGAAATATAGGTCTCAAGATTTCTTTTTACCTTTTTAGAAATCTCTTGAGTTCTGTATTTGAAGATCAAACTTTTTGTGTAGATCTGTTTTTTTAATCAAGAATAGATGGAATTAATTTATTTCATTAAATGTCCATCTTCTTCCCTGGAAAACGATACTCATTTTTGCTGGGTAAGTTATTCTTGGCTGCATACCAAGTTCCTTAGCCTTTTGGAATATCATGTTCCAGGCCCTTCGTTCCTTTAATGTGGACACTGCTAGATCCTGGGTTATCCTTATTGTGGCTCCTCCATATCTGAATTGCTTTTTTCTAGCAGCTCCAGTATTTTTCCTTTGTCTGATGGTTCTTGAACTTGGCCAATATATTTCTTGGCGTTTTGATTTAGGGTCCCTTTCAGTAGGTGATCGATGAATTTTTTCAGTGTTTATTTTACCCTCTGTTTCCAAAACGTTTGGGCAGTTCTCTTTGATAATTTCCTGGAAAATAGTGTCCAGGCTCTTTTTTTTCTCACATTTTTCAGGGAGTCCGATTATTCTCAAATTGTCTCTTCTGGATCTGTTTTCCAGGTCTGTTGTCTTTCTAATAAGGTACTTGACATTCTTTTCTATTTTTTCGTTTTTCTGGTTTTGCTTGACTACTTCTTGGTTTCTCCTTGAGTCATTCATTTCTACTTGTTCCATTCTAATTTTCAATGATGTATTTTCTTCACTTTTTAAATATCTTTTTGTAATTGTCCAATTGTGTTTTTAAATGAGTTTTTTACTTCTATGGAATTTTTTTTCCATTTCATACATTTTATTTTTTAGAGAGCTGTTTTCTTTTTCCAGCTCACTAATCTTGTTTTCCTTGGAGTTGTTTTATGTTTTCTAATTCACTAATTTTATTTCTCAATGATTTGATCTCTTTATCCACTCTGGATAACTTCTCCAGACTCTCTTGCCAAGAAAATGTTATATATCTGTGATATAATCAGTACTATTTACTCTATAAAAATCCTTATTTTGTTTTGCTAGGTTGCTGAATCTTTCAGGGAGCTTGGTCCACCCAACTGAATGCACAAATCTCATTAAAATGTCTTTGCTTGGGTTGAGCTTGAATTCTTTCAGAAGCTCCACCATGATATATCTCAATAGCATTTGCCCTCTAAAATTCACTATCAAATACAACATGACTCTGTATCATCCTTACTGCTGGACTAAGTTGAGCATGGGTCCTTACTTTTCATTGTCTGGCTTCTAACCAATCTTGGCATGAATTTCACCTTCTGGACTCTAGTGACTTACTCTCCTACCTTTTGAAACTTAGAGAATTATGGTATTCACCTAAAATGGGAAAGAGCAAATAGAAAAAGAACAGCCTTGTTTTCACAGTCCATATGCCAGTCTTGGCTGAGGAGAACCCTCTCTTCCACTAGGATGCAGACAGACAGAAAAAAACTCAGTCTAGTACCAAGGAAACAATAATCCTATTGAAATATTGTTCAGTTCTAGGCACCATATTTTAGGATGGATACTGACAAATTATAGCATAGCTAGAGAAGGCAATCTGGATAGTGAGACAGAAAACTATTGTATACAAGGATCAGATATAATGAGCTTGTTCACCTCGGAAAATACATCAGAGTATAATTCATAATCAGGGTAAATTATCTAAAGGGCAATCATGCAGAAGAAGAAACATTTTCTTATTCTGGAGAACTAGTTCTGGAGCAGAACTAAGGCTAATAATGGGAAGATGATGCAAACCAATTTACAATGCAAGAAAAAACTTCCTTATCATAGCAGCTTCATCCTAGATCAACTTTACTGGAATATGTATCTAGGAAGTATCTAATGTATTTCTCTGTGACTCCTCTAATTGGATGGCTCCTCCCAGAACCTCCATTTAGTAGCAAGGCCAGCCATCTTATTTCTCATCTGCATTCAGGACTCATCTTCACCCTCAATTTTTATGCTATCATCGCATAATAGAAAGTAATCTAAAATCCCTTTTTTTAATATACTACTGCCTGTGCCTGGCACATAGTTAACATACTTGCTGATTGTTTAAAAAGAGCTTATCCCAAGATGGAAAGGATAGTAAAATTATCATTTAGTGGAGGTCTTCAAATTCTAATTAAAGAAATACTTTCTTAGAAAGTAGTAGAGGGAGCCAGCTAGGTGGCACAGTAGATAGAGCATTAGCCTTGAAGTCAGGAGGACTTGAATTCAAATCTGGCCCTAGGTGTGTGACCCTGGCAAGTCACTTAACCCCAATTGCTTCAGAAAAAATAAAAATAGAGGGATTTCTTTTAGAGATGAGGCGGTAGGGGGAGGCTTCAGATATGGGCTTAACTAGTTCTAAAATATCTTTTGACTCAGATTTCCTAAGAATATTGGAGACTAATTGAAATGCTCCCTCCAGTAGATCACAACTAAAGTGGAGATCCAAACCAAAACATTTCCAAACCAAGACAATGAGTAAATAACAATGAAGACTATAATAAATATTTTATTAAGACAGGATACTACACAAATTGGCAGCTTACAAATTGAATACTTTGATGTGTTACAAAGCAATGATGAAGGTCATTTTCTATGACAACCTTTTTGTATTTTTATCTGTAGTAGCAGACACTTGTTCAAGCAAATACTTCTTGAAGAATGTCTTTTGAGTTGGGAATATCTCTATTCCAGATCATTTGTAATGGTAAAAGAACTTGAAAACTATATATTTTCCTGATGTGGAAATTTGTGTAATACTTTTTACATTTTTCCATAATGGTTTGTTTCATGAATACTATTATAATAAAAGCATTTGAGAATTATGTTTGAAAGCAAACTAATCTTACTTAACATTACCCAAGATAAATAAGAGAACATGAGTTGTCTTTAATTGGGATAGTTATGTCACAAATGAAAAGGATTTACTTAGAAATTTGGATACAACAGATTCAATCTCCTCCTCAGCCAAATCCTCATATACAAATTAACAAGTAGCAAATAATTAGGTTTCAATTCTTGCTTTTCCCTAGCCAAAGAAAACTACTCAAATTAGCAAGGAATTGAAAGGAAATGAGGAAAACTTTACCTGGAAAAAAAAAAAAAGCCAATGTAGTTTCCTATAGCTGCAGAGTTATAACAGTAAAATACTTATGGTGTTATTGGAAATACATGGTATATATATAATAAAATCACAGAAATGGACAATTCGTTACATATTTATATACATATATATATTTATATATACACACACGTTACTCTAGCAAAAGAAGTGTATATTCATTTCATAATAATTTTTCTCATTTATGAATGTAGTAACATAGAAGATAAATATGTATTCTTAGGAGAAATCAGAATACTAAGAAAATAAATGTTTAGACAGCACATTAGTTTATTTAATAATCAACTAGACATTTACAAATGGTCTCCCCCAATAAAATTTAAGACCCTTGAGGTCAAGAGCTGCTTCATTTTTGTCTTTTTATCCCCAGAGTCTGTGTATGTTTGATACCTACATATATTGTAGGTAAATTTCAATTGTGAAAGACTGTCCTGAAAATGTATGCTAGTGTACTTTCATAATACTGGCAGGTAAATGCTTAGAACAGACTTTTAAGATACTAGAAAATTAAGCATTATTTATATCATAATTCAATTCCACTTTATGACTGAATAATCTGATCAAAGAGGCTTGATTGAACAAAAGGATCTATATGACTTAACTTTACAATGCATTTCAGGCTTCCTCATCTTTCAAAGCACATAGGGCTATATTCATTTACAATTTTACTTATAAATACTTGAAGAGTTTATATAAAATAGTGATATACTCCAATAATAAATATGTAAAGTTAATTCTGTACTCTCAGATACAGTGAGCGTATTTAGAGAACTCTCACAGTTATATCACAAATTTTTCCTTTAATTTCCTTTTATGATTTGCTTATATTTTACACATTACATTTTAAATTTAAAATATACAAATACTATGAAATACTTAAGTATGAAGGCAATAATTTTTTTTAAAAATACCTCTTTTTCTTAAGCTTGAATTTTACTCAAGGGCACTGTAATTTTAGGACCTCCCAAAAAAGGGGATAGGAGGTGGCACGCACACTCAGACTCCTATTAATAAGAAAATTTTTAATGAGAAGAAAAGATACTCCTATTGGTGTGGTACCACTTGTATCTGCCACAATGCCAGAATCCAGTTTTCCCCAAAGTTTTAAATCACTTGCCTAGTAGTCTAAAAAAATGGATGAATGTTCAAGTTACAACCAAAAAGTTGCAATGAAATACGGAACAAATAATAGTCCTGGAAATTAACTTTATATACGTTAGCTATGATTTTGTAGTATTTCCTACTCTGAATTCTGTAGGGTTTAAAAGGTTAATTTGTTTTTGTCTGATGTCATACTAATTTAGATAATGACCAGATCTAACAGAACAGATTCCAATAATTTTGAGTGAAGCTGATTTTAACACCAAAATAGTTCTAAAAAAAACAAATGTGGCTTGTGAAATTTTAAAAGAAAGTTGCACCACAAAAGAGTTCATTATTAAAATTTTGTAAACACTAATTATAAAAACAGTATTCCAAATCATTTTCATAGTAAATAGTGAGAAAGAAATTTTAAAAATTGGTATGACAGTATTAATAGAAGTCTAATTTTGTTGTTTCTTGATCATGTAGCAATGTTATTTTAAAAGTTAAGAATATCAAAGGCTATTTTCTTTTACTACACAATTTCTATATTATTTGACAAAACTTTATATAAGAAAATATTCTAGGATCATAGGTTTTAGATCTGCAAGGAATTTAGATCATTTATAGTTCAGAGGTGTCAAACTCACCTGTCACAAATGGGAGGAACCAGATTAAAATGTAAATGTAATTGGGAAATATTTAACAAAAAAAATTACAATTTTATTTTTGTGGTTTCTGGAGTCAATATGTAGCCTAAAGAGATTTGTTTCTATTTTGAGTTTGAAACCACTGACAAGCTTTATGTGATTTTACAAACAAGGAATATGGGGCCTAGAGTGGTGAAGAGAATTGTCTACAATCACCTCAGTAATACTATAATTAGAATTTGAATTCAGACCTTCCCTTGATTCCAAATCCAGTGCTCTTTCCTTTCAAATAAATGGAGATGCTGGATTTAACATGGTTTAAAAAAAAATCAAATAAAACCAGGAAAACCTGTTTATTTGGTTCAAAAATATCTGAAGAGTGCTAACTGGGGCATCTCTTCACAAAAGAAACAAAAACATCTTTGTTTTAGCAGTGGAATGAATAAAATGGCAACCCTTAGAATTACCATTCTTCCTAGCTCCTTATATACTGTATTCTCTGCAACCAGCAACATGGTCAATAGTAAACTGAGTAAATGAAATCACGGAATTCTTTTTGGCCCACTGGTAATAAATAAGTAGCGTTAAGGGATTCCAGTGCAACTGATGAACACTTTTAAACTCTGATTAATGTCTTAAGACAACACTTCCTTTGCAAGTTATTTTCAAATGATTATTTCATATTGGGAAAAATACAAATATTTCACAGTATGATGACATGTAAATATATCACAAAATACTGAGGTGCTTTATTTAACAGACTGATGCAATTCACTCCAACAGTACAACTATGTAATTACAAAGAATATAAAGTGAGGACTGATTATTGAGTCAAAATCCTATTTGCAAAGATGTTATATCCAACTTCAGAACACTTGAGATATACTAGTGCTTTCTTCATGCTGCAAACACACAATTAGAATATTGTTTCATACTGTATTATTTATATATGCAACAACTTGATGGAAGTAATCATTTTTATCATCTTGATGGAAGTAATTTTTATCATCAAAATGAAGTGATTTATTTCTATGTATTTATAGTCTACAGTATTTCCTTTAGAACACTGAAACATTTGCACATCCATATAAAGTTCAATTTATGGTGAAAATTTTACTTTTGATTCATTTATAAAAAGGAATCCTAATATATCTTCCTTTATAAAAACATTCATAATAGAGTAAAAGATTTAATACTTGTGATCATCATCATGCAAGATTTGTCACAAAATACATTTTTGTATTAAACATTTAGAATAATGGTTAGGATGCACCATTCTTTAAGTAAAATGCGATATATATTTAAAAGCTTTAGGTAAGAGATAACTGATAATCTTAGCCTCCATTGTCCAATTCATACTTCATGTAACCAATTAATAGGATGGCAGAGTAATAATTTCATCCACTAGGAAATAATAAAAATTGTAATCTTCTTAAGAGCTGTTACCTAGAAGGTGGATTATGTAGGTGTTTACAAAACACAACTGGACATTCTCTATCCCTTTGTGTTAAACACAAAAAACAATAGAAATTTCATTTGGAGACTCAAGGCTGAAATTACTCCCAACAAATCATAATGCCTTAGAATTGTAAGAAAGTATATGTCCATAGTTGATTACGACACTACATGCTTTCCTTTCAATTGAAAAACTTGACAACTTTTCATTGAATAAGTACTGTTTCTTTTCTGGTAAAGTTCTTTGGCATTCAAGTAAAGTCAATACTTTCAGGATAGTCATCCGCAACACACGGGAATGACAGTTTAATTTCCAAAACACCAGTTAATTTAACCCAAGGATACTGATGGCCTCAAAACATAATTTTAGTCTTGTCATTATTACAGAAAGTGTGGAACTCAGGGATTTTTCTTCACATCATCTGACCCCATTTCTTTTTACCACAATGGTTCCTGCTACAATGTCGTAGGCTGTTCGATTATGTTGAAAAAATAGCAGTGTGATGAAAGCAGGAAAAAAAGAAGCAATAGAAAAATTCTTGATCAAAGCTCGAATAATGGACCTAAACATTTAAAGGACAAAAATAGAAATCAGATGACATACATTTTAAATGTAAAATAATCTTCTTAAGTTCAACATATTTAACATTAGTCAAAATCATAAGTGTTATCCATATTCAACTAAAAATTAATTTTGCTTCTAGCATTCACAATCATTTTTGAAAAGCAGGGATTTCATCAAATTCCATAATCTTTTAAGTTACTTCAAAGATCATGATAATGTGCAACTGTGACACTAGTGTGTTCAAAGACTTTGATAATATGCAATTGTTACTCCAGTGTGTTAACAGAGGGGGAAAAAAAGGATTGGGATTTGCTGGACACAGAATGAACTATTTTAAAGTATTTTTCCAATAACACACAAAAAAATACATTTTGTAAAAGAATAAATATGATTGCTTTTTTTCTACAACCATTCATTCAAAATTGTACTTTTAGCATCACCTCCTTTTTAAACTAAGAAGTTCTATTAAAGTCCCAGTTTTTATCATGTGTGAAGACCTAGGGATTTATTTTCTAGCTTCTTTTTTGAAATTGAGCACAGCTTCAACAACAGGTTCAAATTTCTTCAATAACAATTCAGACTGAAAAATGATCCTGCAAATATTAGATTTTTATCTTTCCATTTAAAAAATCTATTCCTATTTGGCAATTTAAAGAAGTTTGTAAAATTTCCAATCACAACAGGGACCAATATTCCATTTTCTCTTCCTTTGTGATGCACAAGAATTGTAGCACTTAGCTTGAGTGATAACAAGGCCTACTAAAAGGAATTCTGAACCCCAGAAAACCAAAGGCACTATAAAATATATGCTACTATGGAGTCAGAGACTGAGAGTCAATCTATTTGCCCCAAATAGAAAGTTATTTTGGAAGGGACATCATCACTGTCATCTTAGGATGAATATAGAATATTGCCACTAAACATGAGATCTCTGTTTAGACTTTTAATAAAGCTGAACGCTTTTTTTTTTTAAAGTCCATTCTACTACTAGGTAGCTCAAATTTTTAAAGTTTTTCATTATTTTAAGCTAAAAAAAGTCTTCAACTTCCAAGCACAGTAAGTGGCAACCCTTTAAAGACTTGAAAATAATCTTCTGTCATATCTTCTTGCTTGTTCAAACTTTTAATCATATTGTTTCCCTTCTTTTAAAATTTTTTTTCAATCTGCAAAAATCTACCCTTTCCCACCGATCCCTCCCTGTAGGGAATGAAAAAAAACTAAACTACTGTTACAAACATGTATAGTCACTCAAAACAAATTTATGTATTTGCCACATGTTTAAAAAATTTATGTCTCAAGCTATGCTTTGAGTTCTTAATCTATCAGGAAGTGGGCACTATGTTTCATCATTAGTCCTCTGTAATTGTGGTGGGTCATAATGCTGATCAGTTCCTAAGTTTCTTGAAGTTATGTTTGCAATATTGCTATTTACTGCAAAAATTGTTCTTCAGTTTCTATCTACTTTACTTTGCATGAATTCATAATGGTTTTCCCAAGGTTTCTCTGGAACCACTTTATCATCTCTTCTAGCATAATAGTATTCCATTATGTTCAGCCATTCACCAAATGATAAGCATTTCCTCAGTTCCCAATTCTTTGCCAAACACAGCTATACACATTCTTCAAATTTGTTTTGTTTACAACAAAATTCTTCCCTAAGACTCCTTGAATCCCACTCTCTAAATCTCCCTTTTGTTTCTCCCTATTTTCCTTGAGTGAAATGTATTTCTCTGTGTGTATACATCTTTGCATTTGTAATTTTTTCTTTGACCAGTGCAGATGAATGTGAGATTCAAGTCAATCATGCACCAAATTTCTATTCCTATGTGTATAATTTTTACCTAACCACATCAAGAGAAAATTTTTCTTAATTTTTCTCACTTTCTTGTTCAACTAGTAAATTCCTTTTACCCTCCCTTTCTATTCCTTTTTTTTTTTTTTTTTTTTTTTTTTTTGGCTTAAGCAATTGGGGTTAAGTTATTTGCCCACAGTCACACAGCTAGTGTTAAGTTTGAACTCAGGTTCTGACTTCAGGGCTAGTGCTTATCCCTTTCTATTTCTTTTAAGAGCATCAAGACATTACAGAACTACTCCTAGGCTATTTAACTAGATTCAGAGAGCATACTTTATTTATTGTATTGAGAATATAATATTGTAATGAAAATACAAATAGTTTATTCTTTAGTCCCCTGTGATTGTTCATTTATGTTTACCTTTTTATATTTCTCTCAAGTCCTATATTTACAGAACTTCAAAGTTTCTATATAACTCTGGTCTTTTCATCAGGAATACTTGGAGGTCCTCTATTTTCCTAAATATCTATTTTTCCCCTTGTAAGATTATACTCTGTTTTGCAGGGTAATTTATTCTTAGCTGTAAAATCTATATCCTTTACCTTCTGGAATACTGTACTCCTAACCCTATGCTTTATTGCAGTGGTGGTGGCTAAATCATGTATGGTTTTAATTGTAGTTCCTTGGCACTTGAATTTCTTCTTTCTGGCTGCTTGTGGTATTTCTTCTTTGACTCAAGAAACTTTAGATTTTGGCTACAATATTCTTGGAAACTTTCAATTAGGAGTTACCTTAGTTCCATGAGGTAATTAGTAATTTCTTTCTATTTTTATTTTATTCTCTGGATCTAAGTGATATGGACAGTCTTCTTTTGTGATTTCTTTAAAAAAGATTGTTCTTTTTAGTCATGGCTTTCAGGTAGTCCAAAGGTACTTAAATTTTCCCTCCTTGATCTGTCTTCCAGGTTGTTTTTGCTTTGGATAATTATTCTTAAAAGTTCATTAATAGTTTTATCAGGATAGAGCAAGCTTAAAAACAAAAACCTAGAACTTACGTTGTTATATTAACATTTGAGGAAGGAATCACTAAAACACGACTTGGTGCAATGAGTACTGATGTATCACATGTTACAACACGAAGTCCCAGCAAAAATTTCCCAGGAGTGGCTCCACCTGCTCCCCATATACAAATTATCTGGAAAGAGTAAGAAAAAAAAAAAAGTAAATTGGGTTAAAATAAAGTATTTTAAAAAGTGAGGTTAAAAACAAGGAAGACATTTCCCTTTTCAATTGTTTGATTAATAAAATTTTTCCCAATTATTCTGTTTGCTCAATACTTGCTGAGAACTTTAAGGTGGAAGCAAAGCATTTTATGTAACATTATAGCTAAAGTTTACTGTGAGAAATCTATCATTATACATCTAAGCAAGGACTAGCTGTAATATGTGTAAATGTCACTTTTATTGTCCATTCCAGAGACAGGTGTTCTGCAGCTTCTCTTAATGTTATATTCTATCTAGTTATTTTCAAATTGGCTTTCCAAGCTAAGCTCTGAGGACAGGATATATTTCCCAGTATACTTTTACATTCTCCATATAACCTAACATAGGTTTTAGACATATAGAGGAGCTTAAAAATAATTATAAAATTACCTATATTTACACAGCAGTAAAAGATTTTTTTCCCCACAAAAATCCTGCGAAGTAGGTAATATATTATCGCTTTTATGGATGAAAAAAACTTGCTCATCAACAAAGCATTTCACTCTCGCAGCCAAATGAGTAGTAATTATTGAAACTGTGATTTAAATTCAGTTGTCCTATTCTAAGTCCAATAGAACTCTTTTTACTATATCCTATTTGTTTTCAATCAACAAATGTTAATAAATTTAATATTGATAAAGTTTGACTGAGAATGAATAGAAGGATGGGAAAAAATAGCATTTCTGTATGCAATGAGACAGCACATAATAAAAAGTTTTTGTATGAATCTAAAGAAGTTCTTGTAAGCTATTTACTTATAATTCTGAGCACAAGGTATACTGGAAAGTATGTAGGCTGCAGAAAAACTTGAAGTCTAGTCCTTAATTTTATTACTGAAAATTTGGATAACATCAGTTTATTTTTTTTTTTTATCTCTTTCTCTTATAAAATGAGTGGACTGGGCTAGATTATCTCATAGCTCTCTATCCAGTCTAAGACTGATTGTCAAAGACTGAAATGTCCAATTTTGCTTTGTATTAATTTCTACCGCCAAAACATTAAATAATGTCCTAAAGAATTTCTTGAAATATTAGGATCTTACCTCATACACACAAACTAATAACCTGTATATAAGAGCCACAATCATCATTTTCTGAAGGTCTTCCATTGATGTGTCTTCATCTATTTCTTCTATTATATAATGCATAGCAAACTTAGAAATATCCCTACAGAGAATAAATGGTAGCATTTAGGTTACAAAGAATATCTGCACACTAATACTTAAAAGGAGACTCTAAAAATGAATAGCTTTTTAGAGAAACTATTTTCCACTCAGTTTCATATGGCAGATTTCACATTAAGAATTTCTTAGTTATTTTCTTTATTCCTTTTTTCTCCACCTAAGAAACTTTCATTAGTTTGCTCATGGATTGGCAATTGTACATCTACACATCATCCTAACCACTGGCATCCCTTATCTTTCTGTCTCAGCTAATTCTATATCTACACCTCATCTACTTACACAATTTAGTTTGTACAAGTCTCAAGAAAATCCAAATTTTAAGAAATTATTTGGATAAGGACAGAAGATTAAGCAAAGATTTTCAAAGCAGAATACTTATATGGAAGGAGGTAAAGATGACAGATTACAAGAAATAAGAATGAGGGCACAAAGAGGAGTTCAGTTTTGTTGGAGCATAATATAGGTTCAAGAGAGAAGTGTTAAATAAGACAATTTTTAAAGGGATTCAATAAATATGAAATAGCATTTGATCCTAGAATCACCAAGGGAGCAATGACATTTGTTAAGTAGGAAGTGACATGTTTAGATCTGTGCTTTAGGAAAATTATCTTACAAGTGTGTGGGGAATGGATTAGAATTGGGAAAAATTTAAAGTAGGGAGATGAATTAGGAAGATATTGAGAAAGTCCAGGTGAGAAGTGATGAGAGCCTGAATGAGGATGTAACTATGAGTGGAGAAGTTAGAGCTCTGAGAGTTGTAGAAGCAGAACAAACAATATTAAGCAAATGAATGGATATATAGATCAGAATGAGGGAAAGTACAACATCAAAGATGACAGTTGTGAAAATCTGGGTGACTGAAAGGATGGTTATGATTTCAACAGTAATAGGGAAAATGAACTGGATTAGAGAGAAAAGATATAATGTTTTCTATAATCAGGATCATAATCTAGCCATGCCTGCCTATCATGTGGTTATATCTTTCCCATCCACCCCCCAAAAAAGAGGGAGAGGTGGTTCTATCTCCCAACTGCAGAATAACCATGAGGTAATCTAGGTAGCAAGACATACAGTAAAATTTTGTTAATTACTTCTGGACAGCTGTAGTGGACAGAGTTAGTCTCTTATAATTGCAAGAATGGACCAATAATTGGCTCAGAAGGGTGGGAAGAAATGGGAAGCTTGGACAGAAGGAGGGGGAAATTAGTGGGAGTTTCTGGGGATAAAAGTAGATGTGGCTGTACTGGAAACAAACACACTTTACTTGCTATCAGAGCAAGAGTAGGATGAGGGCTGATTAAGTGTTTAAGAACCAGTTTTCTGAAAAGAAAAATGGACACATGGCATATTTTTAAGTTTAGTTTGCATTATTAACATTTTCTTAAGTCTAGAAATTAGTAAAACAATAAATGAAGTTCAAAAATGAAATGTTTGCTGAGTCCCAATATAAAAATATTCATGCTGAAACTGATTAACTATAAGCTGGCTCCAGGCATATTCCTGAATGTAAGCAGTCTTCCCACCTAGCAATTAAGCCTTTAGAGACTAATGGTGGATCTCAGGCATAATGCCATGTTCCCCAATTGGAAGACCATTGATTAGATTTTGCCTTCTGGTAGCATCAATATGATTCAGGAGGCAATCTGATGAACTCAATGGGTTCACAGCAATGGCTTTGTGAGATTCCTCAACCTCAGTATTAAAATTAGCTTTATGGTAAGAGACCAGAAAAAGAGAAAGAAGAAAGAACAGAAGCACATAAGTATTGAAATATTAAATAATCCTATGTTTTGTTACATTTCACATCTCCAAATGTTAGGTGAGTTTTCACAGAAGCTCAGAATTTTGAAGGATGATAAAAACCAATTAGGAAATATTTTAAAATAGTCAAAAAAGACAGTTAATAGATTTTCATAGAGGGTTTATTAAGCTATGTTTTTCAAAACATATTCACCTTACAGAGAAAAAAAAGGCAGGTAGATAGTGAGTTTCTTCTTTCCCACTAGAGTTATTATCCTGTCACTAGGAATGGCACAAACACCATCACATTCAGGATGCTTTTCTTCTAGTAATTATTATTTTAAAAAAAGTTATCACCAGGTTGGACATTTAGGTCTAAATTATTATGGACAGGAAAAGTTCTATTGTGCCAAAAGATGAATATATAACATGTTAATCGCTGGTATAAATTTAAATTCTGACACTAAAAAGCCAAATGTTGCCAAGAACCTTCTAGAGTTTCTCTACCATTAATCCATGGAAATGTACAAAACACTCACTATAGACTGAACCCCTCTTTCTGGAGATTACAAATATATCAAGGAACATTTAGTTTGTAAGTTTCTAATTGTATTTCTCTTTGAGACAGTATTCTTTCAAAACAGTAGATGAAAAAGTACTTATTTTAAAATATAACTACATTTTACTTAAAAGGAATAATTGCTATCAAGTATATATACCATATATAAAACTATGGTAAATGTATAGTATCAGGTCATATCAAAATCCTATTCCAAAAAAGCGAAAAACAAACTTTTTTTTTTTTTTTTTTTTTTTTAAGGGCAAGATAGTTTTAAAAGGAACTTGAGAAATTGAATTAAAGTAAGTTTGTATTATAACTCAAAGTGATGAAACACAGAAAATCTCATGTACAAAAAAATAGACCAATACTTTATGATAGAAGAACTAATAAACAAATATTCCCATTAATTGGGGAATGGCTAAAAATATATATATGAATGCAATGAAATATTACTTTACTATAAGAAGTGATAAAATAAAGAATTCAGAGAAGCACAGGAAACTTATATGAACAGATGCAGAAGGAAGCAAGCAGAACCAGGGGTACAATATATACACTGACTAACTACACCAATGTACATAGGGAGGACAAAAATTTAATTAAACAGGCAATCGAGGTATATTTATAACAATCTTAGAAAATAACTAGCCCTTATTTACCCGTTTTAACATCACCTGGGGCTTAATATGCTTCTTGATTTTGAGGTATCCAACTACATGGTTCATTTAACAAGCTACTGTTGCTATAATTTGTTAGCCACAGAGATAATTAAGATGATAATAATAGCACTTGAATTTAGATTATAAAAAATAGGAAAAGGGCAACAAGTTATTAACTCTGTAACTAAAATATTTATAAAATTCAATTTTTCTTTCTAAAAGGAAGAACCACTGAAGAGTAAAGAATTAAATCACTGTTTGTGGCTTAAATGTTCGTTATATTCTTTACCTTTCAGAAGCTTCACTGTGAAAGGGCCATAGTTGTCTCTAGAGCCGTAAGAGCAATACGGTTTTCCAAAACAATTGAGCTTAGGAATAGAAATAAATCCTTAAGCTTAAAGTTCTCTATTCCTACTCTAAACACAGGCCAAGTTCCTACTGTTATTAACTTTTGTTTTCTTTTATAATTATCACTTTAAACTAATAAGGAAATAAATTTGAAAGAGCACATCAAAAACAAACCCAAAGGATATTCTCCTGATTTTTTTTATAAAAAGAAAATAAATTAAGGCTTTAAAAAAAACAACCAAAACCAATTTAACTTACTTTATTCCACTGACATGCATAATAGTTAAGACCATAGTTGCTTTTATAAAAAACAGAATAAAGAAATCCACCATCTCCGCCATAAACCTGTGTGCCAATGATGGAATGGCATATTCTCTACCTGAAATAAGAAAAATACAAGTTAAAAAATTAATTATTAGATTAAATGTCTAATTTAGTGTGGCATAGCATACATGGTTAGTAATAAGGAAGGTAACTGAGAAGAAAAAGTGTTACTTGAAAATTATCACCAGTTAAGTCATTAATCAAATTAATATAAAAAAATTGCATGTACTCATAAATTCTGATGGACATGGCTATTTCAACAACGAGATGATTTAAGCCAATTCCAACAGACTTGTGATGGAGAGAGTCAACTGCATCCAGAAAGAAGACTAAGGGACTGAATGTTAATCACAACATGGTATTTTCACCTTTTTTTTTGGTTGTTGTTTGAAAAAAAGAAAAAAGAAAAAAAAAAAAAGCAAGCATTTTTGATCTGATTTTTCTTGTGCAGCATGATAACTGTGGAAATATTTATAGAAGAATTGCACATATTTAACATATATTGGATTCACTTGCTGCCTAGGAGAGGGAAAAAGTAGAAGAGAGGGAGAAAATTTACACAGGATTTTGCAAAGCTGCATGTTGAAAATTATCTTTGCATATATTTTGAAAACAAGAAAATATAATTAAAAATATAAACATATACTACCTATTATAAACTATTGTATTAAATACATTTCTACAATCTGATGAATTTATAAATTCCATATAAAAATTTCAAATCCATGTAGTTTTATTGTCTTTTATCACATTAGTAATGGGTATCACAGACATATCTCTTAAAAATATAATCAGAATACCTTATATTTCAGATATAACAACAAACAGTGAGGGGCAGAATTCAATTAAGTTTACACTTGTCTTATGACACAAAGAAATGAAAAATCAATTGCACAAATAAAGGGTGAGCGAGAAACTGCTAGACAACAGAGAAAGACTTGGGAGTTTGGTGGACTGTAAGCTCAATATGAATCTATACTGAGGTGTCATCCAAAAAAACTGCAAACTTTAGTCCACAGGAATAAAGGGTCCAGTCTGATCTTATTTCACTGATCAGAACACATCTATAGAATTAATGTTCAGGGGGCAGTTAGGTGACGCAATAGATAGAGCACCAGCCTTGAATTCAGGAGGACCCGAGTTCAAATCTGGTCTCAGACACTTAACACTTCCTAGCTGTGTGACCCTGGGCAAGTCACTTAACCCCAGCCTCAGAAAGGGAAAAAAAAAAAAGAATTAATGTTCAGTTCAATTAGATTAAAAAAATTATTATTTTAAAAGAATATTTTAGAAAAGGACAGCTGCGGCTCAGAGTGCAGGACTTGATCAGATTGGTAAAGGAACTTGAAACTATGTCATTCCAAAATAAATTGAGTGTTTTGGGGACGCTTAGCTTGGGGAAGGACAGGGAACCATACAACCATATTCAAATACTTGAAAAGGCTGTCTTATAGAAAAGGAATTAGCCTAACTTTGCTTTGTTCAGGAGAATAAAACAAAGAACAGAGAACAATTTATAAAAATGAGAATTGTTCAATAACATGATAAATATGTTAAATAAATCACAGAGGTTTTAAAATAGAAATTAGATAATTGCTAATTATTGGGGGTGTTGTAAGAGGGGATTCATGTTTCTGTAGTGGATTGGATTAGGTAATTTCAGTGGAACAGTCCAAACATAAAAGCACAATTCCACAAAACTTATTTTGCTGAATATTGACAAAAGCAAAATACAACTGGTTCTTCTCCCACATATAAGTAGCAATCTGTCATTAAACAAAACAAATCCTAATAAATCTGGAATACTGAATTGAAATTCTTCTAAGTAGCATTAAAGATTAAGTATAACTTTTAGTCAGAATTCAATTTGTATCAGATTCTATTAATTTCATCTATTTTCGCTACACATTATTAAGAACTGCATTACAGTATATAGTGAAAAAACAGCTGGCCTAAATAAGAATCAGAGAAACTTGAATTCAAGTCTTAACTCTGCTCAGTAACTACCAACTTCTCAGTGTAGGAACTCTTCGGAACTATAAGATACAGAGCAGATACAGACATTGGCATATTCATTGGCAGAGAATGTCACCTATTTCAAATCACAGTCTGGCTCCTTTTTTCTCCCTGTTCTATATATATTATGGACTCCTTCCCCCCCAAAACAAAAGAAAACCATATAATTTTCTGTCAGGATGAAGAGAAAGATAAACAAAACAAGACCCCTTATCATCAACCGAGTATTATTTTTCTTTCAATGATTCATTTTTTTTTCTACTTCTGATTAATGATTTTTTTTCCTTAAAAAAAGGTTTTGCTGCTACTGTTTCTTTACACCATACCAATTTCCCAATAAAACCTCCTTTTTAACAAAGAATAGTTAAGCACTGTTATTGAATTGGAAGCGATTAAAAAAAAATGCCAGACTTGTAGTTAATAACAAGATAAAGGAGATAACACTTGGTTGCCACAGATGAATTCAAGTCACCAGGCCCAGATAAACGACTCCGAAACAACTGACAAATTTGACTACTAAGGCACTGCCTGGATAATTTAAAAAATCAGATAAAATGGAAAGGTACTACAAGACTGGAGAAAGGCAAATTCTGCTCTCATTTTCTAAAAATGGATGACAGCAAAACCTATAAACTGAGGCAATGAGTTTAATCTTGATTTCTGGAAAAATCCGAGATCATTAAAAATATGATTAGTGAATAATAAATCCTACAAAAGTAGGATTGATGATTACAAAGTACCAGAATGGTTTCCTCAATAACAGATTATCCCAGACTAACTTCATTTACCCTTTTTGATAGGATTGTTCAACTAGTAGATAAGAGGAATGTGGTGGATATGCTTTGCTTAGATTTTGACAAAGCTTTTAGTAATGACTTCAAACTGTTTGTATGAAGAAGAGTGGAAATAAAATAGATTCATATAATGATTGAATGTCCAGATATCTCCAGTGGAGTCATTTGGCCAATAAACATTTATTTATTAACTGCTTATTAGGTACTTGGCAATGTAAGCAAAGAGGGACCCAAAAAAAGGATAAAAAATAGTCCCTGACCTCAAGGAGTTCAAAAGTCTAATGGCGGAGAGACAATATGCAATCAAGTATGATTAAACAAGCCATATACTAGATAAAACTGAAATTAACAGAGTAATTAACACTAAAATTAAAAAAGATAGGGAAGACTCTCTGTAGAAGACAGGTTTTTAGCTGGTATCTGAAGGAAGCCAGGGAAGCCAAGAGTTTTTGTGCATGGGGAATAGAGTGTGAAAATGCCTGGTATCAGGTGGTCGATTATCCTTTTCAAGGAATAAAAAGGAGATCAGGGTCACTGGTTTGTAAAGTAAGTTATGAGGTAAAAGGTATAAAAAACCTGGAAAGGTGGAGTAAAGATTAGGTTGTGATAAGCTTTGAATGCTAAATAGTATTTTATGTTTGATCCTGGAGATAATGTGTTTTAGGAAGATCACTGACAACTGAGTAGAACATAATCTGGAGTAGAGAGAGATTTGAGGCAAACAGACCAATCAGAAGTTCAGACACAAACTGATGGACAATTTCAGGTGACAGAAAACATATGACAAATTTAGGAAGGTAAAAATGACAGATGTTGACAACAGACTGGATAAGGGACGAGAAACTAAAAGAGTAAAGAGTCTAAGATACCTAAATTGTAAACCTGAGGGAAATGGGAGAATGGTGGTACCCTGGCTGATAATAGGGAAGTCTGAAAGAGTGGAAAGTCTAAAGGTTTGAAAAACAATGAGTTCAGTCTTGGACATAGTGAGTTTAAGACAACTTTAGGATATCCAATTTGAGATATCTAGTAGGCAGTGTAGATCTCAGTATGGAGGCTATGAAGAGATTTGAGGATCATTACCTTATAGATGATAAATTAATTCATTATCAGATCTGATTGGAGATTATAAAGTCACCAATGAAGGGAGAACAGAAGATCAGTCAGGACAGAATGCCCTTGTGAGTCCATTAATGGCCATTATCTGGATGAAGATCCAGAAAAGGACAATGATACATAGACCGAGCAGTATCCCAAAAACACAGGAAAAAGGGTGAATGACAATCAAAGGCTGTAGAGAGGTCAACAAGAATGAAGATAAAGAATAAGCCATTAGATTTGGCAATTAAGAGTCCTTAATTTTGGAAAGAGCTGTTTCAGTTGAATGAAGTCACTTAATAGCCAGATTGTAAAAAAACTTACAAGAGAGGGAGGAAGTGAAGGCATCTTCTGTATATGGCCTTCTCAAGAAGTTTAGTTACAAAAAAGGAGGAAAGATATGGAATGATAGGCAAATGAAGATGGATGTAACACAAGGGATTTTCTTTTTAAAAGAATGGTGTAAACATGGGCATATTTTTAGGCAGTAAAGAATCACTCAATGGATAAGAAAATATTGAAAACTAGTAATTCTAATAGTGAAAAAGATGGTGTGATCACTTATGCTTGTACAGAGGTTTCCTTTGGAAGGAGAAGAATCACCTTATCATGTGGGTGAAGTAAAGGATGAGAGAATGGTAGGAGGAATCTGGGTGATGTGAGATGAGGGAGAGAAAAAAAGGATTTCTCAGTAAATAACCTCAATTTTTTCATTAAAAAATGAGGCAAGATCCTTAGTTGAGAGAGAGGAAAAACGGTCTGAGGGAAGTATTGTAGTTGAGTTACCTCAGGGATCTCTGCTTGGCCATATACTGTTTCACATTTTGATTAACATAAGAGCACAGATGACATGCTCATCAGATATGCAGATAACAAAGTTGAGCAAGACAGCCAACAAAATAGATGACAAAATTGGGATATGAAAAGATAACTATGATAAATCAGATAAAATTCAATAAGATAAATATAAAGTCTCCTACTTGGACACCAAAATAAAATTATTTCCCAAAATATGTCACTCTTGTAACAGTAATTGTTTTGAAAAAGATCCGGAGATTTTAGTGGATGTCAAGTTTGATTTGAGTCAGTATGACTCAAAAGAAGCTAATGTGATGTTGAATTGTGTTAAGTAGAATATACCTTCTAGGAATGAGTTAACAGTTTCAATGTACTTTGCCCTTATCACACCTCATTTGAAGTATTATGTTCAGCTCTGAGCATCACAATTAAAAAATAAAAAGCTGGAAATGTATTTAGTGGAGGGCAACTATAATAGTGAAGGGCCCAGTTATAAGGATGTGTTGAAGGAACTGAGCAAATTTTGCCTGAAGAAAAGATGATTTGGGGAGTATATGAGGAGTTGTTACCACAAGGAGGGCCTACATGTAGTCTGTTTGGCTCTAGAAAGCAGAACAAGCAGAGGAGGGAGAGAAAAGGGAGAAGTTGTTGAAAAGATGCAAATTTTGGCTTGATATCAGGAAGTACATCCTAATGATTGTAGTTGTCCAAAAGTATAGAGGAATGCTTCCCCCTCCCTGGAGGTCATTCTCAAGAACAGGTACCACGGTTGCTTGTTGTCTATATTACCGTAGAGATTCCTACAGTATGTGGATTGTTTTAGAAATTCAGTGAGATCTCTAACTCCTAAAATTCTGAGATATCTGACCAAGAAAATTTACTACTTCTGCCAGTGTATATAACATTCTTAATTGAAAACATATACATCTCTATAGAGAGTGGAAGAAAGGTTTCTTTGATTCTTAAGGACCAAGACTGTCACAGCATTTAATATGACTTCAGCTATTCTTTTGTGTCACTTGTTTAAGCTATTTATTGTAATTATCACATATGATTTTCTTCTGGTTGTGCTTTTTTTTTTTTTTTTTTTTTTTTTTTGGCTTTCAGATCAACATAATTTCCCTGAATTCCTTATATTAATTTTTATTAGAAATGTCACGTATCAAGAGCTAACCTCTGAGCTAAGAAGCTCTGGATTCAAACGGGTCTCTGGACTGACTGGGCAACTCATTTAATTTACAATAGGCAGTTCTAAAGGATTCATTACTCATTTCATAAAAGGTACCAGCCTTCACTGGTGGTTTTTCTGGGAGCTTAGTATTCTAATAGAATCACAGGTTCTACTTCTACTTACAGCCTTATTTTTGCAGAGCATTCACATTCAATTAAAAATATTTTATTAATGCTGTTCCTTTTCACAAATTATTTCCTGATACAACTCCCACCGAAAAGGATTCCTCTCCTCTAACAAAAAAAAAAAAAACAAAAAAAACAAAAACACACAACAGTTAAAGAAGCTTAAATTACAGGAAATGAGCACATAATCTTATTAAAAGCAGTATATAATCTCAAATCACACTCACAAATTGACAAGTTAAAAGGCCCGTGGTCACCTAACCACCTAGAGGGATCACATAATGTACCTCGGTCTTCTGGCTCTATATTCTCGAACTTTTATCTATTTTTCTATATAATGTCCGGGAATACAATACAAAAACATTTCCCTCCAGGAAGGTTTTGCAGAAAAGGTCGGGTGGCAAAGAGCTTCTCCAAAGTGGAATTTAATGGAGCAAAGAAGAAAGAGAACTGTGGTGCACATGCGTAAGGGGAACCAAAAAAGCCGAATTGGAAATTCCCTTTGGAAATTGCAGTCCATGTTCACCTTCAGGAAAAGCTGCAAGATTTTCAGCGCTTTAAAAAACACCCACAACAACCAAACAACAAACAAAAACAAAACGCTTAAGCAAATATCTGAATAAATAAAAGCATTCACCTTAATTTCCAGAAGGGCCCTACTCACCATTCCGAGCAAGACCCAGCCCGAGAGACAGACACACACACCCACTTCCCTCCCCCCCCATCCCCGCCTCTCACCTGCAGGACGCCCGTTCTCATTTTGCTGCCGGGGCGCTGTGACCCCTCCACCCCTGGTCACCGGGGCTAATCTAGCCGATCCCTGCCAGTTGGGAGCCCGGGGCGCCTGGGAGGGGGCGGTGGCAGCCGTAGCTGCAGGAGGGGCGGCGGGGGTCACAGGCGCCGCAGGATTGGCTGCGGGCGGGGCGGCCAGACAGTAGAAGGGGTTATAGTAGCCCAGCGGGGCAAAGGGCGGTCCGGCCGCAGGGCCGTTGGCGGGACTGCCGCTTCCCGGGGGGCCAGACGGCTGCTGCAGTTGTTGCGGCTGCGGGAGCGGCTGCGGCGGGGGGCTGCAGTAGGCGGGGAAAGCCAGGAGGCCGCTCTGCCAGGTCAGGTAGCCGCAGTACGACTGCCACAGCCACTCGTGCACCTGCCGGGAGTACTCGCGCGCCGTCGGTTTCTCCGGCTGCCCGCCGCCAGGGTCCGCCTCACTTTCGGATGGTCCAGGCTCGCCCTCCGGACCCGCCTCAGAGGCCGAGGCTGCCACGAGGTTCTTCGCCTCAGGCCTCCCCGGGATCCGCGACTGGCCCGGTTGCTCATCCGGGGAAGGGATGACAGCCGATGAGCTCGGAGTGGAGGGTTCGGCGTCGCGGCCCCCGCCTCGGTTTTCCCGCTTGCCGCGCTGCCTGGGAAAGCGGACCTGGGGTTTTTCCGGCCCCTCCGCCATCGTCGCCACAGTCCCAGGCGCAGCCGTCTGTCACTGGGCTGTCTGCTTCCCGACGGACCCTTCCCTACAGAACGCTGGCCCAGGCGCCGCCGCAGTGGCCGTCGTCAACAATCCACAGCCGGAAGCGGAAACCCCGCCCCTTCCAAATATCACCGCCTCCTTTCCAGCCGCAGGATCCGAGTGGGCCTGCGGCACTCCAAAGGTGGGCGCGTCACCGCGGGTATTCCCTGTTCTCCGGGAGGATTCAAGTCCGTCCCTTTGAGGTCCAGCTTGGGCCGTGCACCTCAGAATCCCCCAGGCTCGGCTGTAGTCTTCCAGAGCTGGCGAAGGCCCGACGTCTCTTTCCCAACTCTATTTAAATTAGGGAGTCGGGGCGGGGGGAGGGGGCGAGAAAGACTGGGGAAGCTCCTCAGGACCCACTTACGTGGTCAGGCAGCCCACATACCTACCTAGGGATTGGGACTTAGAGGACGAGAAGAGAGGGGCCAAATTAAAAAACCTTGTCTGAAGGAACTAGGAGCTGGGGAATGCAGCCTCGCTACCAGCACCAGAACAATGATCTTCATCCTACCCCAAGAAGAGGTTTCCTGGCTTAAGCCTATCTAAACGCTGCCTCCAATCGGCAGGAGTAATCTGAATTCGGAAGAAACTGATCTTGTACATAAATATCCTGAGAAAGCACAGCGAGTCGCTTAGAATTTAACAGTAGAAATATTTGTGTGGGGGGGGTGTCAGGAAAAGCGCACCCCTACCATGCTTATGGGGCTCGTGGGTGCGCGCGCACACCTGCATCCCCTCCCAAGGAGTTTACAGTCTAGCGAGAGAAGGCACACAGAAAGAAGCTGAAAAGGGGAGGGAGAAAGTAGTCAACCCGGGGACGAGAGTGAGGTACTGGGGGTGGGAGAGAAATGAGAAGTGAGACGGTCAGTCCCGAGCCTCTTCCTTACGTGGACATTTTGGAATGCATTGGCTTCACCTTCCAATCCGAAGTGCAGAGGGTTCGGAACGATGAAGATGTGGGGAAATACCAAAGAAGTACTCATAGATTGGTAGGTTTTCCCAGGGAAAATATTCCTGGAATATTTCTGATAATTGCAAGAGGACCCAAAGACCCCGAGAAGACCCAAATGCAGCCAGGTGCAAAATGAGCCACTGTCAAAGGTATTGGCTTGTTGCTGTTTTTGAAGCAGAAGTAAATGAGTAGTAATGAGGTTGGGTGATTTGGCTCCAAAGCATACTCATCCATCTACTGAAAAAAGTATTTTCTTTCTAAATATTTATTATGAACCTAAGTCTTAAAGACTAATTAGGCACATTTTTATTGTTTTATTTTTTTGCTGAGGCAATTGGGGTTAAGTGACTTGCCCAGGGTCACACAGCTAGGAAGTGTTAAGTGTCTGAGACTCGGATCCTCCAGAATCCTGGGCTGGTGCTTTATCCACTGCGCCACCTAGCTGCCCCCATTATGCATATTTTAAAACAAAATAATTTTGGACATAGGAATAATAACTTCTTGCCTACACTTGATCTCTTTGTAATTATTGTCCTTTGTTTGAAACATACTCTTTTCAAAGTTATTGTAAATATTATACTAGTTCTGCTTTCCTTCAGTCTTTCACTACAGTAAGCATTATTTATAAGCCAGATGGGTGCTAGATACTGTGCTAGGTGCTAGTGATATAATAGAAAAAAAAAAACAAACAGACAAAACAAAACAAAAAAACAGAACAGTGTCTTCCCGAAAGGAGTCGCTTCTTCCATTAGATGGAAACAGATAAGTAGAAATAAAATTTATAAGCAATGGTGATCTTATCTACTTTCACAGCTTAAACTTACTTTTGTATTATCAAACTATATCTGTAGCCTATTCTGTTTTTTAGAGTATTTAGTTGATGCTTTTAAAAAACTGCTGTCTTTGCCCAGTAGCGATCCTGAATTAGAACCCCCCCTTTTTAAAAAACTTTTTATTTTCAAAAAATATGCATGCATTATTTTTTAACATTGACAGTTGCATAGCCTTGTGTTCTAAATTTCCCTTCCTCCCCCCACCCTCTCTCCAGATAGTAAGCAATCCAATATATGCTATACAATATTCAATATATATAAACATTTATACAATTATCTTTTTTTATAATATTATCTCTTGTATTCATTTTTCCAAATTATCCCCCCCCCTCCCTCCACTCCCTCTCCCCAATGACAGGTAATCCCATACATTTTACATATGTTACAATATAATCTAGATACAATATATGTTGTATAAATACCATTTTCTTGTTGCACATTAAGTATTAGATTCCGAAGGTATAAGTAACCTGGGTAGATAGACAGTAGTGCTAACAATTTACATTCACTTCCCAGTCTTCCTTCTCTGGGTGTAGTTATTTCTGTCCATCATTGATCAACTGGAAGAGAGTTGGATCTTCTTTATGTTGAAGATATCCACTTCCATCAGAATACATCTTCATACAACATTGAAGTGTACAGCGATCTTCTGGTTCTATTCATTTCACTCAGCATCAGTTGATGTAAATCTCTCCAGGCCTCTCTGTATTCCTCCTGCTGGTCATTTCTTACAGAGCAATAATATTCCATAACCTTCATATACCATAATGTACCCAACCATTCTCCAATTGATGGGCATCCATTCAACTTCCAGTTTCTAGCTACAACAAAAAGAGTTGCCACAAACATTTTGGCACATACAGGTCCCTTTCCCTTCCTTAGTATTTCTTTGGGATATAAGCCCAATAACAGCAATGCTGGGTCAAAGGGTATGCACAGTTTGACAACTTTTTGGGCATAGTTCCAAATTGCTCTCCAGAATGGTTGGATTCTTTCACAACTCCACCAACAATGCATCAGTGTCCCAGTTTTCCCACATCCCCTCCAGCATTCATCATTATTTGTTCCTGTCATCTTAGTCAATCTGACAGGTGTGTAGTGGTATCTCAGAGTTGTCTTAATTTGCATTTCTCTGATCAGTAGTGATTTGGAACACTTTCCTATGAGTGGAAATAGTTTCAATTTCATCATCTAAGAATTGTCTGTTCATATCCTTTGACCATTTATCAATTGGAGAATGGTTTGATTTCATATAAATAAGAGTCAGTTCTCTATATATTTTGGAAATAAGACCTTTGTCAGAACCTTTACTTTTAAAAATATTTTCCCAATTTGTTACTTCCCTTCTAATCTTGTTTGCATTAGTATTGTTTGTACAGAAACTTTTTAGTTTGATGTAATCAAAATCTTGTATTTTGTGATCAGTAATGATCTCTAGTTCTCCTCTGGTCATAAATTCCTTCCTCCTCCACAAGTCTGAGAGGTAGACTATTCTCTGTTCCTCTAATCTATTTATGATCTCATTCTTTATGCCTAAATCATGGACCCATTTTGATCTTATCTTGGTATATGGTGTTAAGTGTGGATCCATATCTAATTTCTGCCATACTAATTTCCAGTTTTCCCAACAGTTTTTTCCAAATAATGAATTTTTGTCCCTAATATTGGTATCTTTGGGTTTGTCAAAGATTAGATTGCTATAGATGTAACCTTTTTTGTCCTTTATATCTAATCTGTTCCACTGATCTATTGGTCTATTTCTTATCCAATACCAAATGGTTTTAGTGACTGCTGCTATATAATATAGCTTTAGATAAAGTACACTTAGACCACCTTCCTCTGACTTTTTTTTCATTAGTTCCCTTGCAATTCTCGACCTTTTATTCTTCCATATGAATTTTGTTGTTATTTTTTCTAGGTCATTAAGATAGTTTCTTGGGAGTCTGATTGGTATAGCACTAAATAAATAGATTAGTTTAGGGAGTATTGTCATCTTTATTATATTCTCTGGGCCTATCCAAGAGCACTGAATGTCTTTCTAATTATTTAAATCTGACTTTATTTTTGTGGCAAGTGTTTTGAAATTTTTCTCATATAATTCCTGACTATTCTTTGGTAGATGGATTCCCAAACACTTTATACTCTCAACATTTGTTTGGAATGGAATTTCTCTTTGTATCTCTTGCTGTTGCATTTTGTTGGTGATATATAAAAATGCTGAGGATTTATGTGGATTTATTTTGTATCCTGCCACTTTGCTAAAATTCTGAATTATTTCTAATAGCTTTTTAGCAGAGTCTTTGGGAGAACCCCCCCTTTTTAAAAAAACAATTAAACTAAACAATAATGCGTGGATCTGATGTATGTGATAGTATATTTATCATTCTACATATTTAGTCTACTATTTTTCCACACTGAGGTTATATCTTATTGTCACCATACTTATGCAAGCAATCTTGGTTAGTGTACTAATTTCAGTTCTGATTTTTTAGGGGTTGAGGTGCAGAGGTATTGTTTTTCACCTATTGTGATCATTGTGTATCTTGTGCTCTTAGGTCTGCTTAATTGCGCAACAATTCTTATGTATTTTCCTTAAGGTTCCCTGAATGGTAAATATTTACATTGTTTCTCAAAGTGCAATGATATATTAATATATCCATATGTCACAATTTGCTCAGCCATTTCCAGCAATGGGAATATAGCATTTTTTCCCCTTCCCAATTTCTTGATACTGCAAAAAGTGCTATATAAATACTTTACACAAGTAACCTAGAATTTGATAATTTTGCCTCCCTTTGCCTGTCAGTTTTTTGGGGCAAGATCACTATTTGACAAAAACTTTTGGGAAAATCGGAAAAGTGATCTGTCAGAAATTGGGCATAGACCAACATCTTATATCATATGCTAAGATGAACTCAAAATGGGTTCGTGATTTAAACATAAAGGGTGCTATATAAGCAAATTAGTGGAACCCCAAATCAAGTGGATGGGGAAGAATTCATGACTAAACAATGTAGAGGTTTACTGGAGATAAAAAAGATAATTTTGATTATGTAAAATCAAAAAGGTTTTGCACAAATAAAACCAATGCATCTAAAATTAGAAATGATCAAAACTTACAGATAGACAGCAGAAGAAATAAAAACTATCAAGAACCATATAAAAATACTCAAAATAATAATTAGAAAAATTCCAAATTTTGATTACATTCATCATTTGGATTAAGATGACCAAAAAAGGAGTGGGGAGAGGAAAAACAAAATTGTTAATTAGCACTTCTTTTTTGCAGTGGCAAAAAATTATTTTTGTACATTAAAGATCCTTTTCTTCTTTCTTTGATTTATTGAGATGAACTCAAAATGGATACATGATTTAAACATAAAGGATGAAGTGTATAACTGTGTTAGAGAATGAACAGTTTGGCAGCTTTCTGATCACATATCTTCCAATTTATTTCCAGAGTGGCTAGGCCATTTCATAGAACACCAACAGAACACTGATGGATCCTCCTACCATTTGTCATGTTCCTCTTTTATCATTTTTACCAATATAATAATTGTAAACTGGAATCTCAAAGTTACTTTAACATTCATTTCTCTGATTATTATTCAGAGTATATTTATATGACTTTTTATAGCTAAGATTTCATCCTTTGAAAACTGCATTTTTATTTTATTTTTTCACCATTTATCTATAGGTAATTTTTCTTAGTTTTAGAAATCTGATTCAGTTCCTTATAGATCTTGGATATATGATCTTTACTAGAGAAACTTGTGGCAAAGATTTTTCCCCCCAGGTACCTATTTCCTTTCTGATTTTCATTACATTGTTGTTGAAAAAAATTAAAATTTATATAATCAAAATTCTCTGTTTACTTCTTGTGTGATCCTTTCTATTACTTGTTTAGTTATGGACTACTTCCCTATCTTCTTATCTAAAAGGTAATTTCTTTTTTGCTCCTTAAATTTGTTTATGATATAACCTTTTACATATAGTTCATGTATTTCTTTCAAACATACCTTGGTATGGTGTAGGTGTTGTTTTAACCCTAATTTCTGCCAGGTTGCTATTCAGGTTTTTCAAAAGTTTTTATTAAATAATGAGTCCTTCCCCCAGCAAAAAGGGTTTGGGAGTTTATCAAACATTGTGATATTATGTTTGCTTTTATATGTTATATATTTAATCAATTCCACAGATTGACAGGTCTCTTTTTAAAATCAGTACCAAATCATTTTAATTAATTCAATTGTTTGGTTTGTTATCTAGTTGATAAATTCCTCCCTTTTTTCCCATTTTTGCTATTACCCTTGAGATTCTTAACCTTTTGTTCTTCCATTTGAGGAATATGTTTTTTCCCTAGTTTTATAAAATTTTCTTTTGAGAATTTTGTCTAGCCTTGAAGAAATAAATTGGTTTAAACAATATTTTTATTTTTATTATATTGGCTCACGCTATCCATGAACAGTTAATGCTTCTTCCCCTGCCCCTCATGATTTAGGTTTATCTTTTTGTGCTTAGTCTTTTTTTTTTTTTTTTGAGGCTGGGGTTAAGTGACTTGCCCAGGGTCACACAGCTAGGAAGTGTTAAGTGTCTGAGACCACATTTGAACTCCTGAATTCCTCTATGCATTGCGCCACCTAGCTGCCCCCATCTTTCTTTTTGCAAAGAATTTTATTATTAAATTCACACAGTCCCTGGGTAAATCTTGGTATAAATATACTGATATATATATATATATATATATATATATATATATATATATATATATATATATTATATATATATATAGGAATAGAGTCCTAGAAGAGAAATAAAAGGATTTAGGTAGAGAATAATTATCCTGGGAAATGAGGTATGCAGAAATAATAATATAGGAAATAGTGTGTTCTGAGAGTGATGAGGTTTAGGTTTTGGGGTTCCCTTCTGTCAGGGAACCAATATTATGAGGTCTAGATTTAGGGAACCAAAATGAGATTAGGGTTCCTGGTGGTCAGTATTAAATGATATGGTCTAGTGGAAGGTTTGAGGTTCAGGGAACCAAGTGGAGAGGTTAGACTCCCCTACACCCCCTTGGGATTTGGCACAAAGGTGGGGAGTTTTGGGGAATCCCCTTCTGGTGATGCAGAGATTCTCTGTAAAGGAATTTACAAACCTGAAAAGGCTAGACTGATAAAAAGAGGTTTATTTATTGGCATTGGGAAGCCAGCCTTTACTATGTAAGAATAGGAAGACAGAATTCCTCAGTGGAGGAATTCTGACAGAGAAGTGAAGTTTAGAGAAATCCAGACAGAGAGGCAAAAGTCTTGTTAGGGAAATAAGTGAGGGAAATAGAGGATAGCACTGGAAGAGAATATTATTCTAGTGGGCAGAGGTTTCCTTGGTATTATAGCAAGCATGGCATAGCCTAGCATGTCATAGCATGGCATGGCATGTCAGGCCTTTGCAAAGAATTATTCCAAGTTGGCTCTTTTTATCTATAAGCTGGGTTTCAGCTTGGGTTGGAATTTGAATAGAAGTAAGTCTCTTTAATTCAATAGGGTTGGAATTCTTTAGCTCAGGACTGAACCAACCTCACCTAGATAAACCACTTTCATCTGATTCCCTGGAGTGTTCTCTCACTGAGGCAGAGTTGAAGGAGATTTTTGATTTTCAGGGTCCTTTCTTCTAGAGAACTAGTCAATATAATGAATTTCTGAATTAGTTTATACTTTTGTTTAGAAAATTGGTTACTGTATTAAGTAACATCTTTTTATAGTCTTAATTATAATTGATAATAATTTTGGGAGGTCTTTGGATAAACTTCAAACATGAATTCTGCTGTTGTATTTATGAAAGCTTTTTGAGTAAAGGATTTCAGGATAACTTTCTATGAAAAACAAAACAAAACACCAACCAAACCAAAACTAAAACTTTGGACTGAGATTGTCTATATATTTGATCCTCCGAATTGGGATTTTCAGGACATAAACATGTAAATATGCTACAGAATTTATTTTGCTAGATTTAATGTTACAAATATGCAATAAGTTGGTATGAAATCATCCCTTTCCCGCTGTAGCCTGTATACTCCCGTCTCTAATCTCTCAGAATATATTTTGTGCAATGCTCTCAAGTACTCTGAAGTTGTCTCTTTTCTTTGTTATTACCTGATCTGCCCACCATTAAGCCATTTATTGACATCATTTTAGGGTCCTGTAACTAGCACCCCAATTTCATCTAAACATTTAACATTGGGTAGATTTCAGAAAAGAATACTTAACAGATATAGCAACAATAAATGAATAAACATTTTCTTTAACACTTCTTCCTTGATCTACCTTAGTCTAGGAATATAGATTTAAATTTTAGCCTAGTTCCATTATAGTATGAATCATACTATGTTCATGTACAAATGTTGCATGCAGCTGGATGAATCTATACCTTTGCTACTACTTAGCTAGAGTCCCAAAGGTTACTTCCAAAGGTCAGTCTTTGCTCCTTGAGGGATTGATGCTACATTGACTGTAAAACTCATGTGATACTTTGACTCTCAGATCTTTGTGAGTCATTTTCCTAACCTTTTGAAACTTTCAAGGTTGGTATGATTTCTCACACTTTAATCTTAGAAGTCACCAAATAAAGTAAAAAAAAAAATGAGGCAAAGGAAAACATAGTTGAAATTTGCAGGCCTTTTGAAAACTTAAACAAATCAAAACCTGATTAATTACCCAGAAGTAGTTATAAAATGTCCATGAATGTTCCAACATTGTTCTAAGCCACTTCTCTTACCTATCATCATGATTATTCCAGAAGCCAGTTTCATAGGTTCTCTTTGAAGAGAGACATTGCCCTGCATATTTTTGAGTATTTGCTCAGGGATGTACATTAAACTTTAATGAATTTGTAAATTCTATATTGTGAAGAACATATAATTTTCTTTATTCACATTATCACATTATTTCAGTTAGATTGACTCTTCAATGTTCATTTAGCTTATCCTTTATGTGAATTCTTCACATAACATACTTGATATGTAGTTGTTTAGTACCTGCTTGAAAACTTCTGGTGAAATTTATTATTTCCCGAGGCAGCACATCTTACTTTTGTATTACTCTAATTGTTAGGAAGTTTTTTACTTCCCTCCCTAAAGCTTAAATGTACGTTTTTGTAATTTTTATTCATTGCCCCTAATCATAGACTTTAAAGTCAAATGAAAAGAATACAATACCTTTTCCATGTGACAGGCCCTTAAATATTTGAACATTGCTTCCTTGAGAATAGAGATTGTTTTATATTTTGAATTTTTGTCCCTGGTGCCTAATATAATGCCTGGCACATAATAGGTGATTTATTACCTTCTATAGATATAATTATTTTCATCAAAATATTATTATCCCATGGTTCTAACTCCATGCAGATGACTCCCATATTCATATTCAACTTTGGTCTCTCTCTTGAGCTTCAGTCTTTATTACCAAGTACCTTTTGGAAACTTTGAATTGGATGTCTCATAAACACTGCAAACTTGACATGTACACAAAAAAGAATTTAATATTTTTCCCCCAAAACCCTCCTCTCTCCTGAACTTATTACTATTTTTTGTAAATAGTATTTTATTTTTTCAATTAATGTAAAGATAATTTTCAACATCTTAAAAAGGTTTTGAGTTTTAATTTTTTCTCCCTCCTATATCAGCAAGCATTCTGATATAGGTTATACATGTATAATCATGTTAAACATATTTCTACATTAGTCAAAAGAAAATACATCACAAAAGGGAAAAACCACGAGAAAGAAAAAAAATTTAAAAAGTGAAAAGTGAAGTATATTCTTCAATATGCATTCAGATTCCCTAGTTTATTGTCTGGATTTGGATAGCATTTTCCATCATGAGTCTTTTGGAACTGTGTTTTGCTGAGAAGAGCTAAGTCATTTGTAGTTGATCATTGCACAATGTTGCTGTTGCTATATACTGTATTTTCCTGGTTTTGCTCACTTTACTCAGCATCAGTTCATGTACGCCTTTCCAGGTTTTTCTGAAATCTACCTGTTTATTATTTCTTATAGTACAATAGTATTCCACTACATTCATGTACCACAACTTGTTCAGTCATTCCCCAGCTGATGGGCATTCTTTCAGTTTCCAGTTCTGTACTACCACAAAAAGCTGCTATAAATATTTTTGAACATGTAGATCCTTTTTTTCTTTTTTTAATAATCTCTTTGGAATATATGCCTAGTAGTGATATTGCTGAATTAAAGGGTGTGCAGTTTGATTATCCTTTAGGCATAGATCCAAATTGCTTTCCAGAATGACTGGATCAGTTCACAACTCCACCCAAAATGCATTAGTGTCCCAATTTTCCCCACATCTCTTCCAACATTTATCATTTTTCCTTTTATGTCTTATTAGACAATCTGATAGGTATGAGGTGGTACCTCAGAGTTTTAAAAATTTCATATGACTATAGATAGTATTAATTGCTTCTGAAAGCTTTTGTTTATATTCTTTGACCATTTGTCCAATTGGGGAATGGCTTGTATTCTTTTACATTTAATTCCATTCTCTATACATTTGAGAAATAAGGTCTTTATCAGAAACACTGGCTGTAACAATTGTTCCCCAGGTTTCTGCTTTCCTTCTAATCTTCATTGCATTGGTTTTGTTTGTGCAAAAATATTTAGAATTGACGTAATAAAAATTATCTATTTTGTATTTCATAATGTTCTCTATCTCTTGTTTAGTCCTTATTACTGTCAAAGGTACTCCCAGTCTCCCAAATCTGCAACCTGTGTTTCATCCTCAACTTCTCATTCACCCTTGGCTTACTCCCAGCCCATTACTTATTTTTCTGACTTTTGTCTTGCCACTGGACTTTGATGGCTTTAAGACTGTGATGCTGATGATTTGCGCAACTCCACCTTAGTTAAATTGAATTTATGTAAATCAATACATCACTTAGTTCTGTTATTCTTGGTCTTCCTCAAAAATGAAGGACAAACAACAATATAATATTCTAGCACTTGCCATATCTTTTCATTTCTACCTTTACACATTTCTACAATGTGTCACTTTCTTGTTCTTTATATAAACACTGCCCTAATTCAGTCCCTCATCATCTCTCAGCTGGATTATTATAATAACCTTCTCACTCCCCATTCCAATCCATTATTCACATATTTGCCAAAATGATTTTTTTTCTTTTTTTTTTTTGGCAAAGCAATTGGGATTAAGTGACTTGCCTAGGCTCATACAGTTGGTAAGTGTTAAGTGTCTGAGGCTGCATTTGAATTCAGGTCCACCTGATTTCAGGGCTGGTGCTCAATCCACTATGCCATCTAGCTGCCCCAATGACTTTTTCTACTGTAATGACAGTATTATTCTCCTCCAATGGCTTTTTAAAAAAGCTTTTTATTTTCAAAATATATACATAGTTTTCAACATTCTTTCTCGCAAATTCTTGTGTTCCACACTTTTTTCACCTCCTCCCCCCTCACCCTCCCTTAGAAAGCAAGTAATCCAATATATTTTAAATATGAATGATTCTTCTATACATATTTCCACAATTATCATACTGCACAAGAAAAATCAGACCGAAAAAGAAAAAAATGAGAAAGAAAACAAAATGCAAATAAACAACAAAAAAAAAGTGAAAATACTATATTGTAATCCACACTCAATCCCCACAGTCCTCTGGGTATACATGGCTCTCTCCATCACAAATCTATTAGAATTGTCCTGATCTAATGAGTTTTTATTATGTCCACATGCAAATATAAACTCTGCTGGGTATTTAAAATCCTTTGAAACCTGAGCCTAAGCTACCTTTCCAGGTTTGTTATATGGAGACTTCTCTTTCCTTAACCTTCCTCCATCTTATAGTATAGTTAAGCTGTCCTCTTTACTATTTCTCACATACATCACATCTTTTTCTATTTCCACATCTTGACACTAATCATGTCTCATTCCTGGAACACATTCTCTTTTTATTTATGTCTTTTGAAGTCCCCAAAATGTATTCTCTTTTTACTTCTGCCTCTTGATGTCCCAAGATTCTTTCAAGACTCAGCTCAAGTATTACCTTCTATACCCCAGCTGCTATTCCCCAGCAAAATTGCCTTCTATTTTGTATATACCTATAAAAATATATTATTTAATTCCTATCCTTTCTGGCAAACTCCATGAGGGCTGTATTACTTTTGTCTTAGTAGTCTTAGTTCCTAGAATAATTCCTAGCACATAATGTTTAAAACATATTTATTGTTTGATGATAACAAATGCTTTATTGATTTTTCTATTTTGGGGGTGAAATTCAATTTATTGACAGTCATGTGGTTTGAATTCAGTTCTTCTGGTAAGTTCATAAAAATAGCCTTCCCAAGATTCAAAATAGTCCCTAAAATGATTACTTCAAAATTAAAATGAGCCTTTAAAAAAATCCAACATATAGAAAATAAAATTTATATAACAAATAAATTAGGGAATGGTTATGATTATTGAAATGATTTGCTTTTTTAAAGGAAGATTTCTATAAACAGATCCCTTAATGTATATAAAATAGAATTTGATTTAAACACCATGCATCACCAAAACACCTATTGCATAAATTAAGACATCACTTCCATTGTATACGAAAAGCTGTTATTTCATAGTGCTTTTCTGCCCTCCAGTGGTTATTTTAAAAAATCCAATCAAACCTTCCACAATATTTTATGGAATAGTTTCCCCCACCCCCACCCCCCATATCAAAGCGGTAACACTTTGTACTAAGAATGGGAATATCGATGAATTTAAGGTAATAAGCATATAATTAGTCATAGGTAACAAATATCAATCTTATAAGAAAGACCTAAAGAATGTAGCAAGAAAACACTCAACATTATCACCATATTTTGTAGAACAAGTCTGACAAGTCTTTGAGAAAACCAGTAGATGGCGAAATTTCCAAAGTTAAGAATTCTACTAAAAACAATCTCCAAAGTAGAAACTAAGCCTTAGAGTTGGTAGGGTAGAAGTTCTCTATTCCAAATTCCTATTCATAAAATATTACCTATAAATCATTGACAGAGGGTCAACCAGTTATGATTGGATTATATTGTTTTTTTGAGCCTGGTTATTCTGTTAACAGGTATAGTTGGAAAGTTCTTATTTATATGTAACTGAAATCTGCCATTCTGTAACCCACTGGTATCAGTTCTATCTTCTAAAATAATATAGAACAAGTCTACCTACACATAACAGCAAACCTTCAAGTATGTGAAAAGATTTAATTAAACAATCATCTTTCCCCTTTGTTTTCTTTTTCTAAAATTGCATTAGACTAAAATGTATTAGGGAGCATTACTATTCATAGTTTGAGCCATTTTTATATTAAGACTTAAAAAAAAATATATCAAAGCTCAAATTGTATTTGTGGTCAACTAAAAGTCCAGGATCATCTTCATAGGAACCATTGCTAAGTCAGACTTAGCTTTTTTGTTGTTGCTTTGCACTTGTGCAATTTTTGTTTCTTGTTGGTTATGATAGTAGATTTAAAAAAAAACTTATTTGAAGAACTTTGCTTTTATCTCTAGCAAATTAAGTTTCATTTGTTTTCTTTTAGTCTACATTCCAGCATTATAAGATTATGTTGATGTTTAATTCTAACATGCAGTTTATTCATTATCTATCCTAGCTTTCAATTATCATCAGACTAGATAGGCATGCTTTCTAAGTCCTTACTGAATTCACTGACACAAATTTTGAACAGGATAGAGAAAAGGATAAGGCCCTATGGCTTAGTTCAAAAGCATCCCTTGGCTAATTGATGCATTATTCATTTCTCTTTTATGTATTATCTCTTAGCCACCTAAAAACCTGCCTGGATCCTATAATTCAACTTGCATTTGTCTATCTTACCTATAAGGATATCTTAATAGACTTTTCAAATTCTTTGCTGAAATTAAAATTTTATGTTTATATTACAATCTTCAAACTTAAAAAAAACTCTTGACAAATTGTCAATAAAATGTCAGTTTGTCAGTGTCCCTTTCAAACTGTCCCAGAAGAATTTGCAATATTCTAGACAAAATCTGACCAGACTGGAATGTAATAGGGACCATTGCCATTCATAGTTTGAGCAATTTTTATATTAAGACTTTTTTTTTAATATCAAAGCAACCCAATTTTGAATTAATAGTCATAATCTTCACAACAACTGTATAGATAAGAGTTAGTCTCATTTTGACAGCACTGAAGCAGACATAGGTTAAGTAATTTGCCCAGTGTCACACAGCTAGTAAGTTGAATTTGAAATCAGATCTTTCTTAGTCCAAAGCTAGTGCTCTATCCATTGTACCACCAAGCTTCCTCCAGTTGTCATATCTTTACTTTTTTGTTTCACTCTTATTATAACCACCTTAATTTAGGCTCTTATCTATTTTTGCTTACACTATCATAATGATTTTTTTCTTTTTTATTAAAGCATTTTATTTTAAAAACATATGCATAGATAATTTTCAACATTCACCCTTGAAAAACCTTGTTGTGTTCCAAATTATTTTCTCTTTCCCTTTCCCAACCTCCTCCACTAGATAGCAAGTAATCCGAGATGTTAAACACATACAGTTCTTCTACACATATTTCTACAATTATCATGCTACACAAGAAAAATCAGATCAAAAAGGAAAAAAAATGAAAAAGAAAAGAAAATGCAAGCAAACAGCCACAAAAAAGTGAAAATATTATGTTGTGACACAAACACAATCCCCACAGTCCTCTCTCTGCGTGCAGATCACTCTCTTCATCAGGATACCATTGGATCTGGCCTGAATCACCTCACTGTTGAAAAGAGCCACGTTTGTCAGAATTGATCATCATATAATCTTGCTGTTGCTTTGTACGATGTTCTCCTGGTTTTACTCACTTCACTTAGCATCAATTCATGTAAGTCTTTCCAGGCCTCTCTGAAATCATCCTGCTAATCATTTTTTATAGAAAAATAATATTCCATAGTGTTTATAAACTATAACTTATTTATTTATTTTTCCCTGAGGCTGGGGTTAAGTGACTTGCTCAGGATCACACAGCTAGGAAGTGTTAAGTGTCTGAGACCAGATTTGAACGAGGGTCCTCCTGGATTCAGAGCTGGTGCTCTATCCACTTTGCCACCTAGCTGTCCCCTTAAACCATAACTTATTCAGCCATTCTCCAATTGATGGGCATTCACTCATATTCCAGTTTTCCTGCCACTACAAAAAAGGCTGCTGCAAACATTTTTGCATTTTGTAGGTCCTTTTCACCTTTTTAAATGATCTCTTTGGGATATAGGCCCAGTAGAGACACTGCTAAATCAAAGGGTATATTGTAATGATTTCTTAACTGACTTTTCTGTTTCAAATCTTTTCCCCTTCCCATCCCTCTTTTATATTATTAGCTGAATAATAAAAATAAAACCATAAGTTTTCATTTCAGATTGTTTATTTAAGAAAAACTATGTAATAAATACTATATATTGCTTTTAAAGTCACCCTACTTTTTCTGTCGTTCTGTTTTTTTTGTTCTATGCTGTGCACTTTTACTTTTTTTCTCCTCCTCTCTCCACTCTGCTCTAAAGGTTACCATTAAATACAAACATATGTATACAATATATACAAATATACATACATATATGTAAAAAAGTTTTACATACTCTATTTAAAACAGTTCTTTCTCTGGAGATAGCATCTTCCTTCAGAGTTCCTTTGTAGTTGGTTTTAGTATTTATAATACTCAAGGTGAATTAATCATTCAAAGTGGTTCTTTGGACAGTGTTTCTGTTAACTATGTATAGTGTTCACTTGGTACTACTCATTTCACTTTTCATTATTTCAAGCAAATCTTTCCTTTTTCTAAAGTCAGCAGCTCATCATTTCTTTCTTCCCTTGTTATTTAGTATTTTATTTCCCCCAGTCACATGTTAAACAATTTTAAACAATTTTTGTAAAACTTTGAATTCCAGATTTTCTCTCTTCCTCTTTCCTCCCCTCCCCTCATTGAGAAGACACTTGTGAAATCATGAAAAACATTTCCATACAAATCATATTGTGAAATAAAATATACTCACCTCACCCCCCAAAAAAACCCTCAAGAAAAATAAAATTTAAAAAGAATAGTACAATCTGTATTCAGATACAATTAGTTCCTTCTCTGGAAATAGCATTTTTCATCCAAAGTCCTTCAAAGTTGTCTTGGATTATTGCACTGCTCAGAATAGCAAACTCATTCATGATGTATCATCTCAAAATATTGCTATTACTTTGTACTTAATACATTTCACTTTGTATGAACTCATGGAAGTCTTTCCAGATTTTTCTGAGAACTTTAGCAACCTGCTTATCATTTCTTCTTGCACAACAATACCCATCATAAATCACCCACTACGACTTAACCATTCCCCAATTGATGGACATTCCCTCAATTTCTAGTTCTTTGCCCTGAGAAAAGATCTGCTATAAATATTTTTTGTATGTATCCTTTTACTTTTAAAACAATCTCTTTTGTGATACAAACCCAGTGATGGAATAGCCAGGGCAAAGAGTATGTGTTGTTTTGTAACCCTTTGGGCATAGTTCCAGAGTCCTTTATATAACGGTTGAATCAGTTCATAATTCCAACAGTGCATTTCCCCCACATTTCCTCTAATGTTTGTCATTTTCCTTTTTGGGCCTAGTGTAATAGATATGAGGTAGTTCATCATTTCAATAGTATTCCATCACAATTTTATACCACAATTTGCTTAACCATTCCTTAATTGAAGAGCATCTATCATTTTTGTGAATCTGATAAGTATAAGATGATGTCTCTTACTATCTCATCTTGTAGGTTTTGTTGGTGATATATAAAAATAAAGATACCTTTAGTGAGTTTATTTTACATCCTCCTACTTTGCTAAAATTGTTAATTGTTTAACTTTTTAGGTTAAATCTTTAGAATTTTCCAAATATATCCTCATTTAACCTGCAAAAAAAGAGATAACTTACTACCTCATTTCCATTCTGATTCCTTCAGTTTTTTTCTTTTTTTGTATGTCTAGCATTTCTAAACAATATTGAATACTATGAGTGACAAAGTGTGGTTTCCCTTTTTATCTCTTAATTAAATCTATTTTACCTTTAACTTTGTCTGAGATTATCATTGCTATCCCTGCCCTTTTTTTTTTTTTTATATTAGCTGAAGCAGAATAAATTCTACTTGAATTCTCATTTTAACTCTGTGTATATCTCTCATTTTAAATTGTGTTTCTTGTAAACAACATATTGTCAGATTTTTATTTTTAGTTCATTCTGCATTTTATGGGCAAATTCATCCCACTCAGGTTCAAGGTTATAATTACTAGTTGTGTATTTCCCTCCATCCTATTTTTCCACATTATTTATCCTTTTCTACCTATTTACTCTATTCTTCCTCAGGTGTCCACTATCTTGTTCACCACTAATCTAACCACTACCTTGTCATTAGTCTAACCACTATCTTTGCCTTTCTGTTCCTTAATCTATCCATTCTTCTAAGAGTCCCTCCCAGGTCAACTCCTCTGAAGCAATCAGCAGTAGGCCCTGAGGGCAGCTCCATAGCTACTAGGCCTCAACCAATTTCATCTCATAAATTTTCATCTTTCAGCCTCAGGAACTTTCATGTCACAAACTTTAACCTCACAAAGAACAGCAGATAGTTTAATCCTAGAAGGCTGAAGAACCTCTTCTCCCCAAACCTAATGTGATCCTGATTTTAGCTGTGGTATTTATTTTTTCTTGTTTCTTGTAGTATTTTCTCCCTAACCTGGGAGCTTTGAAACTTCACCATGATATTCTTGTAATTTTTCATCCTGGGATCTCTTTCAAGTGGTAATCAGTGGATTTTTTCTATTTCTTCTCTACTTTCTCATTCTAAAACTTATGGGCACTTTCCCTTAATAATCTCTTATAATATTTTATTGATTTTTTTTTGAATAACTTTTGAGTAGTACAGTAATTCTGATACAGTCTCTCCTTAATCTATTCTCCAGAGCAGTTGTTTTTCTAATAAGATATTTTATATTTTATTTTTTCATTCTTTTGATTTTGTTTTATTTCTTAGTGTATTATACTATCATTAGCTCCCTCTTGCCCAATTCTAGTTTTCAAGTAGTTATTCTCTTTGAGGAAGAAGTTTTTGGATCTCTTTTTCTAAATGGTTGACTTTTCATAATTTCTTGAATTATTTTTTTTATCCTAATTTTTTTCAATCTCACTTGGTTTTTGAAGTTCATTTATTTATTTTGTTATTATAGCTTGTTATTTACAAAATATATGCATGAGTAATTTTTCAACATTGACCCTTGCAAAACCTTCTGTTCCAACTTTTCCCCTCTTTCCCCCACCCCTTCCCCTAGATGGCAGGTAGTCCAATACATGTTAAATATGTTGAAGTATATATTAAATACAATATATGTATACATATTTATACAGTTATTTTGCTGCACAAGAAAAATCAGATTTAGAAGGTAAAAATAACCTGCGAAGGAAAACAAAAATGCCAAGTAGACAATAATAGAAAGAATGGAAATGCTATGTTGTAGTCCATACTCATATCCCATAGTTCTTTCGCTGGTTATAGCTGGTTCTCTTCATTTACTGAACCACTGAAACTGATTTGGATCATCTCATTGTGGAAGAGAGCCACGTCCATCAGAATTGATCATCATATTGATGAGGTTTATATCCCCTCAATTCCTGGTGGTGATGAGGTTAGTGGCAATTGTTAAATTGTTAAAATTCCACTTTTTGTCCATCTCAGGTTTAAAGTGAAAGAATTAACTTATTCCCAAATTATTAATTGCAAAATAAAAATTTATTGTTAGATAGAAACCAGTTTGGGAAGAGACTGATTTCTATAGTGGCAGAGTCCCATTAGGGAAATGGAATCTTGCGCTGAGAGAATGCCTTCTCAGCAGGCAGAATCCTAGCAAATTGCTTGGTTCTCTGCAAAGAACCCAGAAACTGCCTTTTTAAAGGAGTCTTGGGGCTTCAGGAAGCCAAGGTTCCCAGGTTTAGATGCTTATCAGTTTTCAGCCCAGATCTCCTATTGGAATTAACAACACTTCAAAGGGGTGCTTTTTGACCAGGATTTCTAATTGAATCAAAGGCTCTGACATCCTGGAAAGATAGCTTATTTGGGGGATATGCCTTCCCCAGGAGAGGCTGAGACTCCAAAAGGAATCACAGATCAAAAGGAAATACAGTTTCTTAAAGGGAACACAGCTTCAGTAAGGGGAACAGTTTCCCTCCCCCTTCAATATAGTATTATTGTTGAAGGGTATAATGAACTTCTGGTTCTGCTCATTTCACTTAGCATCAGTGCATGTAAGTCTCTTCAGACATCTCTGAAATCATCCTGTTGGTCATTTCTTACAGAATAATAATATTCCATAACATTCATATAGCACAATTTATTCGGCCATTCTCCAATTGATGGACATCCATTCAATTTCCAGTTTCTAGCCATTATGAAAAGGGTTGCCATAAATATTTTTGCACATACGGGTCCCTTTCCTTTCTTTAAGGTCTCTTTGGGATATATCTTTGGGACATAAGCCCAGTAGATCAGAGGGTATGCACAGTTTGATAACTTTTTGAGCATAGTTCCAAAATTGTTCTCCCGAATGGTTGGATTCGTTCACAGTTCCACTGACAATGTATTAGTGTCCTAGTTTTCCCACATCCCCTCCAACATTCGTCATTATCTTTTCCTGTCATTTTAGCAAATCTGAGAGGTGTGTAGTAGTATCTCAGAGTTGTCTTAATTTGCCTTTCTCTGATTGGAAGTCCTTTTAAAGTTTTTCCAAGGACTCTTTTTGAACTTGTGACTATTTGATGTTTCTCTTTGAAGTAGGAGTGTATTTTTAAACTTGACTATCTTTCTCTGAATATGAATCCAGATTACTATAGTAGAGTTCCGTCTCCCTTGGGTACTCATTTTTATTTTGCTTTCTAGCATCTTGTTATTGTAATCAGATTCTAGGCCTGAGGTGTACCAGGCCTCAGGTCTTTCTTACAGTTGTTTTCTGTTTGGAGGCCTAATCTCAGACACTTCTCTCCACCCCTAAATTACAGCTAGTAATTATAACAACCTTCAACTCAATTCCAGAAATTGATGCTGCTAACCTAGTTGCTCCCAGGGCTTATTTGTCTATTGATTGGGTGGAGTTTGCCTGGAGGAGTTTGCACTTCAATTGGGTCAAAATTTATCCTCTCTCACTTTGTTTTAAGAGGACTACTGCTTTAGCTTAACTTTTACTTATTTCTACCTCTTGATGTTCATTTTGAGACGATATATATATACACACACACATATATATATGTATATATATACATATATATGTATATATATATATATACATATATATATATATATATACACACACACACACACATATATATATATATATATATATATATATATATCCCAGAACATTGCTATTACTTTGTATATAGCATATTTCACTATGTTTGAGTTCATGTAGGGCTTTCCAGTTTTTTAACCCTGCGAGCATCCTTCTCATTATTTCCAATACTATGGGATTTCAGAAAAGAAAATTAATGAAAGCTTATATACAAGTTCAAGAGGTAAAAGAAAACATGTAAAATGTTAAATAATAGCAAATATAAATTTAGTTTAAGACTACAATAGAAAAGATGACACAAGGCTATACATAATTACCAAATAGATTGTAAAGATTGTACTTGCCCTAGGAGTTTAAAGTAAGGTGAACAATAATTGAAAATACACTCTTATCAAAATGAATAAAACGCATAGTTTGGAAAATAAACTATAAGAAAAATTCATGAGAACAACAACCTCTCAAAGTAAACCAGCAAAAACAAACTTGCTAAATACTTATATTACTTTTTTTTTTTTTTTTTAAGAATTTACTTCTGCCATTATTTCTTAGGTTAATTTCTTGGGACTTCATATTTTCATCTTTATCACCTTTATCTTTCTTTTTTTTAAGCAGTCCTAGAAAAAGATTATCTAACTACATATACAACTGTATAATTGCTTTGAAATGTTCAGATGAAATGTGGAATAAAAATAATCACTATTTGAATTACTTTAGTCTTTCTCAGCCAAATGAGAAACCACTGGAATCTATCTATGAAAGCTCTTGGTGAAGAGATGGTTCAGGTAGGAATTGGTAGATGGGTAAAGCTGTTTTTTTAAAATTTTTTTTATTTTGTACTTTATTGTAGTTAGAATTGGGGATATCTATATTTACATCTATATACATATACATACATACACACATATCTATCTAGCTATCCATCTTATCTATCTATCTTATCTATCTATCTATTATATCTATCTATCTATCTATAATATGCCCACCATCATGCTTGTAAGGGATTTTACGTATAATTACAAGAGAAAACGGGACAAAGATTTTAGGCTGGTTGTAGTTCTGTAATGTTTTACTAAGGTCATTACTTTTGAAAAAGTTCTCATATTCTAATTGTACTTGGTTGCTTATTTTAATATAGCTTCAATATTTTGATTCCTTCATAAAACCATAACAAGTAATTATTTAATAAAAAAGATTATAATGTTATTTATAAAATGCTTCAAAATTTGCAAAGGTTATCTCACTTGAGAAATAATGGCTTATTTTTGAGTGTCTTTCTTTTTAAAAAATAATTCATTCTTTTACTATAATTATCTCTATTGATCTATTTGCTTGTGTGCTACGTTTTTAAGACTTTCTGTTTGAACTTTAGGATTTATATTTCCTGTCACTGGTTTCTCTATTTCTTACTCTTTGGCTACTTTCTTTAAGGCAGACAGCTAGCTGTCCTTAGCCTCCTCATGTTAGTGTATACAGCAAGGATTGGCCAGATCATTATCTAAAGTGGACTATAAGAGGAAAGTAATGGCCCCAGATGGGTTTCCAGTTTCCTTTCTTTTGGGCCCAAGGATCTTTCCTTTCTAGAATGTGTCAGAGCACATTTAATCCACTCAACTCTTCACTCTTCCCTCTTTTTTAAAATTAAGATTTATTTTTTTTCCCAATTGCATGTAAAAACAATTTTAGCATCCTTTAAAAATTTTTTGAGTTCCAAATTCTTGCCCTCTCTTCCTTTACCTCTTCCCTTACATTGAGAAGACAAGGAATTTGACATGGGATATACATGTGTAGTCATACAAAGCATACTTCCAAATAAGTCATGTTGTGAAAGAAAACACAAACAAAAAAAAAAATAAAAGAGAAATGAAGAAAGTAAAAAAAAAAAAAAAAAAAAAGAATCCTTTCTCTGCATTTCAGATTCTTCCAGTTCTTTCTCTGGAGATGAATAGAGTCTTTCATCAGAAGTCCTTCAGAATTGTCTTTTATCATGTATTGCTAAGAATAGCTAAATTATTCAGAGTAGATCATACAATATTACTATTATGGTGAACAATATTCTCTTGGTTCTGCTTATTTAGCTTCAGTTCACGTAAGTTTTTCAAGATTTTTTGTGAGTATTCTGCTTGTTATTTCTTATAGCAAAATAGTATTCCATCACAGTAATATACAACAGCTTATTCAGCTATTCCCCAATTGATGAACATGCTTTCAATTTCCAATTATTTGCTGCCACTAAAAAAGCTGCTATAAATATTTTTATACAAAGAGGCCCTTTTCCTTTTTGTTTTTTATCTCTGGAATTTAGACTAGTGATGTCAGTTCTTGGTCAAAGGATATACAATAGTTATGTGCTTCTTTATACATAGTTCCAAATTAATTGCTCTCTACAATGGTTAAATCAATATATAATTTCACTAACAGTATATTAGTATTTTAATTTTTCCACATATACTTCAACTTTTGTTATTTTCCTTTTCTGTCATATTAGCCAATCTGATAGGTATGTGATGGTAGCTCAGAGTTGTTTTAATTTTCGTTTCTCTAACCAATAGTGATTTAGAACACTTTCCCCCCCTATATGACTAGAGATAGCTTTGATTACTTTGAAAACTGTTCATATCCTTTGACAATTTATCAATTGAGGAATGGCTCTTATAATTATTATGAAAAAAATTCATAGCAAGTTTTTTTGATAAATATTTCATTTTAAAAATATATAGAAAACAGAGTCAGTTTATCAAAAGCAAGTTATTCCTCAATTGATAAATGTTTTCTGTATATCTGAAAAATGAGGTCTTTAAAATTTTTATTTATTTATTTTTTTAATTAAAGCTTTTTATTTACAAAACATATGCATAGGTAATTTTTCAACATTGATCCTTGCAAAGCCTTCTGTTCCAAATTATCCTCTCCTTCTCCCTACCCCCTCTCCTAAATGACAGGTAGTCCAATACATGTTAAATATGCTAAAATAGATGTTAAATCCAATATATGTATACGTATTTATACAGTTATTTTGCTGCACAAGAAAAATCAGATCAAGAAGGAAGAAAAAACTGTAAAAGAAAACAAAATGCAAGCAAATGACAACAGAAAGAATAGAATGCTGTGTTGTGTTCCACACTAAGCTCCCACAGTCCTCTCTGGTGTAGATGGTTTTCTTCAATACTGAACAATTGGAACTGGTTTGAATCATTTCATTGTTGAAGAGAGCCACGTCTACCAGCAGTGATCATCCTATAGTCTTGTTGTTGCAGTGCATAATGATGTCCTAGTTCTGCTCATTTCACTCAGCATCAGTTCATGTAAGTCTCTCTAGGCCTCTCTGAAACCATCCTTTTGATCGTTTCTTACAGAACAATAATATTCCATAACATTCATATACCATAACTTATTCAACCATTCTCCAATTGATGGGCATCCATTCATTTTCCAGTTTCTTGCCACTACAAAAAGGGTTGCCACAAACATTTTTGCACATGTGGGTCCCTTTCCCAAAATAAGGTTTTTTTCAGAGAAATTTGCTGAAAAATTTTTTTCACAATAATAACTATATATTTATATCCTTCCTATTTTCCCCCTGTTTATCCTACTCTTCTCTTTTCATCCTATGCATTCTTAAAAGTGTTTTGTTTCTGGCTTTTACCTTACCCAATCTGATCTTCCTTTTTGAACCAGTTCTAAGAGTAAAATTCACACCTTCCTGTCCATTGTAAAATGTCTTTTAGAGCCTCTTTTATATTAAATAATTTACCTCATTCTACCTTTTTCTATCCCCTTTTCCCAGAACATTGTTCTTTCTCATTCCTTAATTTAATTTTTTTTAGATAATTATCCAAACATATTCAACAAACCTTTGTGCTTTCTGTCTATGTATATTCCTAATTGTCCTGATAAGAGAAAAATTTTAGGAGTTACAGATATTATTTTCCCATTTAGGAATGTCTGGGAAGCCATATTGAATTTCATATTTATGTGGGTTGTGGTCCCTTTTAAGACTAGTCCTTTCAGATTGATTTATTCCTTTCTGATTCCCAACGCCTCCTAGCTGAAGAAGCTAGAACGTTTGATTCACAAATCCTGGTCAAAAGTACCCTTTTGAATTCCAATAGGAGATATCTAGGCTCTTCCAGCCCCCATCGGATCTGAGACAATTTGAGCTGTCCCAGCCCCCATTCTAATGAGCTGCTCAAGTTTCCCAACCTCCACCTACCAAATTCTAGCCCTCACTGAAACCCAGCCAGGAGCCAACCTGGGACCTCACCCTTTCTCCTTATAAAAAAGCCAAACTGGAGCCCTCTCTTTGCAGAGGTTCCAAACATGTCAGCCTTACACCTGGCATGCCAAAGGATCTCTGCCCACTGGAATACTGGTTCCAGTGCCTTCTTATCTCTACCTTCACCTTTTTCTAATTAGACTTTAACTTTACTTCCAAACTCCATAATAAACCTCTTTTATCAATCTAGGTTTTCGGATCTGTAAATTCTTTTACTGGGGACTCTTGTGCTGCTACTAGACCTCATCTAACTCTGTATCCTTGCATCGAATGCAAAGGGGTTGCAAGAGAGCTATATTTGACTCCCTGTACCCTGAACCTGCCACTAGACCTCAATTAAACCTAATTTCATTTAGGTACTCTAATTCTAAACCTCATCAATATTACTTATTTTTCCTATTTACTTTTTTATGCTTCTTATATTTGAAAGTCCTATTTTCTATTTAATTTTGGTCTTTTCATAAGAATACTTGGAAATCCTCTATTTCCTTCCCATCCTGATACTGAGACCTAGGATTGCTACCCAGATTCAAGTATGGGCAATTCAACAAAATCCTGACCCTTAGCAAAGGAACGCCTGTTATCTCCTTCTAACCAGTTGTCCAATTCCCTTACTGACTGGACTGATAGATCTGGAAATCATCACTGCCACCAGTGATTCAGTTGGCCTATGCTAGATTTTTTTCCCCCTTACCCTGATGCAACAGACCTTTCCTGTAGACCTTCTGGGATTGAAAGTTATCTTGGGCTGGAAAATTGTTTCACTTCATCCTTTTGTGGATTCTTTCACTTTAGAATTTGTTTTGAGGCATTATTTAGAGGTATTTAAAGGAATTTGGGGAAGGCTCAGATGAGTCCCTGCCTTTATTTGGTCTTCTTGTCTTCACTTGCCAAAAAAAAAAAAAAAAAGACCCTTCCATTTATCCATTTGTATGACTTCATTGAATTATATATCTACAGATGGGTGGTGATGGTGGTGATGATAGTGATGGTGGCATTTCAGGTTGGGACTAAATGAACTAGTCTCTGCTGCTGGACCCTGATTGCAAGGCTGCGGATAAACTTGTGTGCTTATTGGATAAGCAAGGTATGGAATAAGTGGGCTGTAGGAACCCTGAGTGGGAACTAAAATTCTGCTAAATCATGAAACTTTAACTTTGTTCAGGGATTCTATTTTTTAAAAAAATCTTTGATATTCATCATTAGTTACTTTTTAGTAGAATTCCTTTTTAAAGAGATTTTGGGGTGGTTGAGGTTTGGAGAAAGTAACTACTTTATTTTGCCAGTTACATAGTGAAATTTGATGTAAAGGTTATCTTCCAAAAGTTTCCCCCATATTTATGTCAAAATCATACAAAAATTCCTTGCAAGATATATAACATAAACAACTTTTTATGATCTTCAGATTAATAAGAATAAGCTAGATATAAAACAGAGAGAATTATGTCACTATCATGGAAGATGATGCCCACTATACATACTAAATAGAAGAGGGATTCTCTCTAGGTGGTGACATCTTCCAGATGTTCCTGTTTTTAAATTACATTTTGGTGATTGCATCAAATCCAAGAATACAGAACACGGAAGAGTGCCCTAAATTAGATCTGTAATAATTCAAATTATCCACAAAAGAAAAATCACATGGATGAAGTATAACTATTGTCTACACTAAAATATGCAGTTGTAGGAACAATATATAGAGCCAATCTATCATTATATGTCTTTTCAACAGGGTTCAGAGTTAATTCAGAATTGAACAAGAGAAGGAAAGTGGGATAGATTGCATTTGGGTAATTGAGAAATTCTTTTAGTGATGCCAAGGTTCTTCCTGAAACATAGACTCATATTTCTAATAATAATATTCTCCTAGTTCTGTATGGCTTCATGTCATGGACTATTTATAGTCTCCAAAGAAGTAATGTGAATTACTTAAATCCCTGAGATTTAATTGGATGAAGTGGAATCATGCTGAATAAAGAGGTGGATAGGTTTGCTTACTCTGTTCAAAGAGTTAACCTGGCTCTATTGATATGAATGCTGTTTGATGCTTTTAATTGTATGATTCAATATCCTATTAAGTGAACAGATAGATAGCTTGACTTCTTGTGTTCAGAAACAACCACTTTGATAAGTTTTTCACTTCTATGGCTTAAAGACAATTGCTACTCAAATTAAGCAACACTTTTCTGAGGCTCCTTTAAGGGTGATTGTAAATTGAAGAACATGCAAATGTTATATTGCTTGAGAATAGGAGAGGATTTGCCCAGCTGGAAAGCAATGAAGGCCTGCTGATATATAATTTGTGGAGAAGTGACAGTGTGGTGCAGATGTTCCTGAATGGATGAATGACATCAAAGTCTGAAGGTCAAGTTTGTTAATTGCATGAAGCATATGGGTTTTTCTCCTTCACATACTTTCCTTCCAGGTTTCCAAAAATGTGTGTCCGTTCTCCTGTACAAATACTGAGGACACAATTGGGAGAATATGCAGTTTGATATGCAGAATATATTTGTTATTTCTGCATTTACTTTGATATACGAATACCTGTTATGCTACTATTTCTTTTGTCTATCACTAAGTCAAGTTTAAGATTTTAAAAGTCATTATTGTGGTGCTTTGTGTAAATATAAATATATTAGTGCAGGCTTAAGAGTTAAAGTGGGTAGTTGGAGAGTATCTTCTCTGAAGTAAGCTAGTGAATAGGGGTGGGGGAGACAGAGAAAAAAAGACTGTGAGAGAAAGACAGAGATAGAGATACACACACACAGAAAAAAAGAGTCAGAACACACCTGGAGTTTACATGGCTATTTGAGAGGAAACAAAGAGGGGTACAAACATTACCTATATCCATTACCTTATTAAATGTGTTTCATTTGATTTAAATATGTCTTTGGCTGACTGGTAAAGTAAACACATTGGTAGAGACTTGTAAGTTAAGGTTTTGAAGAGATGCAGACCCACAGATTACCTTGAACTTAAAATAGTCTCATCTAGCAGAGCCTTAGTGAGTATTGGTGAGAAACATTAGTTTCTCTCTACATACTGAAATCAGGTTAGGAAAAATCTTAAAAGTTGTAAAACCATAGAGCTGATTAACCTTAACATGTCAGAATATATGCACTTTGTTAGCTTATAATAAAATCTAGATTTTTTTACCATAGCTTTTTATTTTGCAAAATACGTGCAAAGATAATTTTAAACATTCACCTTTGCAAAACTTTGTGTTCCAAATTTTTCTCTCTCTTCTTTCCTTCCCCTTTCCCTAAACAGAAAGTAATCCAATATAGCCTAAGCATGTACATTTTTTCATATTTCCACATATAGGGAAAAAATGAGAAAGAAAAAAAACAAGCAAGCAAACAACAGCAACAATAAGAAAATACTATGTTGTGATCTGCATTCAGTCCCAATAGACCTCTCTCTGAATGAAAATGGCTCTCTCCAACACAAGTCTATTAGAATTGGCCTAAATCACTTCATTATTGAAAAGTCAAGTCCATTACAGATGATCATAACATAATCTTGTTGCCGTGTACAATATTCTCTTGGTTCTACTCACTTCATTTAGTATCAGTTCATAAAAGTCTTTCTAGGTCTTTCTGAAATTATCTTGCTGATCATTTCCTATAGAACAATAATATTCCATTACATTCATTCATATACCATAACTTATTCAGCCATTCCCCAACTGATGGGCATCCACTCAGTTTCCAGTTCCTTACCACTACAAAAAGGGCTGCTACAAACATTTTTATACATGTGGGTCCCTTTCCCTTTTTTATGATCTCTTTGAAATACAGATCCAGTAGAGACACAGCTGGATTAAAAGGTATGCACAGTTTGATAGCCCTTTGAGCATAGTTGAGCATAGTTCCAAATTGTTCTCTAGAATGGTTGGATCAGTCCATAGCTCTACCAACAATGTACAATTGTCCCGATTTTCCATAACCCCTTCAACATTCATCATTATTTTTTCCTGTCATCTTAGCCAATCTGAGCGATGTGAAGTAGTACCTCAGAGTTGTCTTAATTTCTATAAAATCTAGATTAAAAAAAAAGATAATTAGATATTATTTGGCTTTTGGTTTTTCATCTTAAAACATCTATATACTTATGAAATATAGAAGAACCACCATTTTAGTATTAGTTTTGTCTTGTTTGGCAATATATTCAAGTCATCCAATTGAGTCATAAGATAGAATTATAAGTTCTTTTTTCTGTAATTTGAAGTCTTCCATGATCTGGCTCCAATTTGCCTTTTCAGACTTAATAGGATTAAAAAAAATAAGTTCCTTAGCCTGGAATTTGACATCTTTCACTTCTGATGCTAATCTACATTTTCAGCCTTACTGTACTATATTCTCTGTAGTACAGAGACAGTATTAGTTTACTATTATTGAACTGGTTTACCAGTTCTGCCTTGATCTGATCCCATACTCTCTTTTCCTACAGTTGTTAAGATCTGGAACATCCTCCTTCTACTTCTCTACCTATTGAAATCCCATAATTGCATAAAAATTGCAAATTGACAAGGGGGATTATAAAAAAAATCTCCAAAGAAGGAAATCTACCAATTCCCAAAGTAGGCCATTCCATTTGGGATAGTTTTAATTGTTAGAAAGGTTTTTTTTTTTTGTTTTTGTTTTTTTTTTTTTTTTTTTTTTTAACCAAGGTCAAGTCTAAATTTGTCTCTTGTAACCACTTATGGTCATTGCTCCTCATTTTATCTTCTGGAATAAGAACAAGTCTAATTCCCCTTTGCTTCTCTTCAAATAATTCAAGATAGTTATCTTGTCCCATCTTGTCCCCATACCCTGGGTTTTCCCTTCTCTAGGGTAAACATACCAAATTTGGATTGTATTGCATTATTTTGAGAACCTTCACCATCCTGATTATCTTTCTCTGCATTTTTACTTATCATTGCCCTTCCTAAAATGTGGCCCCAAGATCTAAACATAAGACTCCACATGTAGTATAACCCAGCATAAATACAGCAAGACAGTTATTTTCCTAGTCTTAAACATTATGCTTCTTTAAGTGTAGCCTAAGATTAAATTAGCTTCTTTGGCTGCCATAAAACATTCTTTACTCACATGTAGTTTACAATACACCAATATCCCCAGATCTTTTTCAGGCAAAGTATTTTTTAAAAATTTCTTTTATTTTCAATTCATGGAACAAAACAAACTTTTCATAACATAGTACAATAAACTGCAAATCTACCACTTATAGTTCCAATTTCTTTTTTTCCTTCCCTCCCCCCACATAATGGCTCTGATTAGAACAAATATACATATATACATACCTACACACATATGTAAATATATGTATATATATATATAAATGTAAAATTATTCTATACATACTCTATCAGTTCTTTCTCTGAATATAGATAGCATGTTTCTTCATATGTTCTTTATTTTTAATTTGTGTCTCTATAATAGTTAAAATAACTTAATTGGGCAAGAGGAATCGGGCAAATTATTGTCTAACCATTCCTTCCCCCTCTTTTATCTGTGAGAGTTTTTATATATATAATGAAGCTTTTTATATTCAAAACATATCTTAGATAATCTTCTAGATTCACCCTTGCAAAACTTTGCATTACACATATTTTTCCTCCCTTCCCCCAATCCTCTTCCCTAGATGGCAAGTAATGCAATATGTTAAATATGTGAACTTTTTCTATATATATATTTCCATAATTATCATGCTGAACAATAAAAATCAGATCAAAAATGAGAAAGAAAACAAAATGCAAATAAACAACAAAAGAATGAAAATACGAGATTGTGATCTATACTCAGTCCCCATAGTCTTCTCTCTGGGTATAGATGGCTCTCTTCATAACAAGATCATTGGAACTGGACTGAATCACCTTGCTGTTGAAAAGAGCCATGTCCATCAGAATTGATCATCGTATAATCATGCTGTTGCTGTGCACAATGTTCTCCTAGTTCTACTCACTTCACTTAGCATCAGTTCATATAAGTCTCTTCAGGCCTCTCTGAAATAATCTTGCTGATCATTTATTACAGAATAATATTCCATAACATTTATATACCATAATTTATTCAGCCATTCTCCAACTGATGGGACATTTATTCAGTTTCCAGTTTGTTGCCACTACAAAAAGGGCTGCTACAAACATATTTTGTATACATAAGCCCTTTCCCCTTTTTTATGATCTCTGGGTTTGTATCTTAAGTTCTTTATGGTGGCTTTCTTTTTCTTTTTTCTTTCCCTGCTCATTATTCCAAAGTAGTCTCTTTTGTTAGGGCCACACACTGCTTTTCTGGAGGGAATATCTATGCTAATCTTTTGGTCTTTTTGATCCTCCTGTTACATTCTTGGGGTATTGAATATTGTGCTATTCCAGAATCTTGGATAGCTCAGGCTAAGATCTTTTTGTTCTCAAAATGGTGTGATCTCATTGCAGTTTTAGTCTGAACTCAGCAAATTCTTGTATCAGTTTTGGGTTGAAGCTTGTCCCTGGTTGGAAGTTCTAGTAGAGTGCTTTTGGACTCTGCCACTATCAGCCAGCAGAAAACTCTGCAAGTTCAAAGTAAAAGTGACGCCCTGTATATTCAACTGCAGGTTTAAGATTGGGTTGGAAGCTAGACATGAATTCTCATTCTGCTCTTACCACAGCTGTTTGCTTTTGAACCTGCTCCTCATTAGGTATACAGCCTTGGGCCCAAGACTCTAGTTCTCTGACATTCCAAGGTTCAAGAATGTAACAGAGATTATAAAGGACTCTATGGGAAAGAAAGATTCATCAAAATTTCAAAGCATGACTTCAACCAGCAATTCCACATTTAATTTTCTTCTAAGGAGAGCTAATGAGCTGGCTGATTGCTTTATGTGTATTTATGTATGGGCAATGGTGAGTGCTTTGCATATAATATGTTTTCTTTCTATATACTATTTGCACTTGCCACATTGAAAGTTTATACAAGAATTGGGGACTCTTACCCACATTTGAGAAAAACTCAACATGAACTGTATAAGTATATTTGGAAATTTTACTAGAACAACTACAGGTTGGGGGTGTGTGGATAACATAAAAAAAAATGAATTTTGTGGGTTAGCTCAAAAGATTTAGCTTCATCTATGAGAATAGAGTCTTTCAGGGCCCTGGATCACAGATCAAGTTATTTCTCAATATAGTCTACTCTTTCAGGAGAATGTAATTTTATTGATAGCAGAAACTATTATTCTTATATTTATTTGTTTCTTTACATGGAGAAGAGAGAAGACAAGGGTTTAAATTCCACTTACCTCAGGGCAGCTAGTTGGTATAATGGATAAACCACCAGCCCTGAAGTCAGGAGGACCTGAGTTCAAATATGACCTTAATCACTTAATACTTTTAGCTATATGATCCTGGGCAAGTCACTTAACCCCAATTGCCTCAGCAAAATAAGCAAATAAATGAATAAATCCCGCCTACCTAGTAAGTCAATTACAATTCCTAGGTTTTAGGGGTGGATTATTAATTGATGACCTCTGAAGTCTTTTCCAACTCTAAATCTTTGATCTTAATCAAAATGAATTCTTTCTGATTGATTTTTAAATTTCTTTCTAATGCAATTATTTTTTATTTTTATTTTTATTAATTTTTATAATTATAACATTTTCTTTGACAGTACATATGCATAGGTAATTTTTTTTTTTTTTACAACATTATCCCTTGTACTCCCTTCTGTTCCAAGTTTTTCCCCTCCTTCCCTCCACCTCCTCCCCTAGATGGCAGGCATTCCCATACATATTAAATATTTTATAGTATATCCTAGAACCGAATTTTGTTGTTGTTGTTGTTGTTGCAAAGGAAGGATTGTATTTCTGGATGTAGCTGATTCTGTCCATCATTGATCAATTGGAACTGGATCTAATGCAATTTTAGAATCTATTTCCCCAAACTTCTTATCTCTTTACTTTTCTTTCCAAAAGGTCTGTAATATACATCCATGAATCATGAATCTTGTTTAGCATACACTTCAATCTTTTGTCAACCCTCCAACAATGCTCTGAGGGGATAATATACCTAAAATGCTAGAACAGATTTTTATTTCCAGTTTATCCCTGCACAATGATCAGGTGCCATTTTGTTTGTAATTATTTTAGTTTGGAGGCATTTATGTTATTTCTTTCATTTGGCTATTTCACTCCATTTTTAAAATAAGTTTTTAGTATAAATTGCTTTTTTTTACATCACATAATTCCTACAGTAACCCGAGTCCTCCCCTTCTAGAGAGCCATCACATAACAAATAATATTTTTTAAAAGGAGGAAAAAACCATCATGACCAATTAATACTTTTAAAAAGTCTAAAAATATGTCTAATATGCTATACTAGACTTATAGACCAATATACTATACTTGTGGAAAGGAGTGGAGTAGGATGCCTTATTATATTTTTCTTTTGATTCATATTTCATTCACTTTTCAATTAGAGTTCAAAGTATTTCATGAGATAAAACTGTAATTAAAATCTGAGAAAACTAAAATTGGGTAAAAATATCTTGTGAACCAAAGGAATCAAATTAATTATGTTTTTTAACACAATAAATATGTGTTAGGGGTGGCAGGCCTTTTCTTTCACATTTTTCTTCATATCCCCATCTCCCCTCTCCTTTTTCAAGTCTATAGTTTCTGGGATCTTTTAGAAAATTCAAAACCTAATTTTGTTTCAAGAACTGAATATTGACATTGGAGCTCTGTAGTATAAAAAGCCTGCTAGTAATCATCCATATCCTCCTGTCTAGTCTCACTCTCCTCAACATATTTTAGCCTTTAGTAGGACTTCATTTTCCATAGATGTTTCTCTCATCCCCTGAATCAAGCACAATTTCTGCTATTAAGTGATTCTTATGAGTTCCAAATCCTTTCTCTGCTTTTCTCTTTGGTAACATCTACTCATATCACCAGTACAGTGTCTTTAGGATAGTCTATTTAGTGCTACTCTTAATTATTGAAAAATATATTCAAGAAAGGAAAACTTGAAAAGAGCTTCAGAAATTGAATGAAAAATTAACTGGTGCAGCTTCTTAGTCCGTATCCATATAAAATGTATAATTATCATTGATTTGCCAGATATCAGGAGACTTTTTCCTCTCTTCTCTTTCTTAGCTCTTGTTTTATCTAACTCTCCAATTTCTTCATCTATAAAATGGGGAAATTATATTAACTTTTAGAGTTATTGTGAAGATAAAATGAGAAATAAACTATTAAAAAGTTTGTAAACCTTGAAGTCTTATATAAAGGCTATTATTATTATCATCATAATTATTTTTAGCTTGTACATATGCAAACATATGCATAAGGGGGTAGATATGAGTAGGAGAGAATTCTGCAGATACCTAAGCAAATAAATGTTACTTATGTCACATAACTGCACTTTACTAATCTATATTTGTTTTTAACTTTTTAATTTGATTTTTGAAGCTCTTTTCAAATTTCTTTCCATGATTGCATTTTTTTTTTAACATAAGTGTGGAGCTTTTTCATGTATATTCTTTGAAACCTCTGAGATTAAGGTCATTGGTTTAGCAAACTGTAATCTCTAGTCCAAGAAGGGATTTGTTGGTGGGATAGGTTTGGCTTTGTTTTAAAAAATTCTTTAAAAGAATTCATATCCCTGATACTGTAGATAAATTTCTGAGTGACTTGACCAAGATCACACAGCTAGTTATTCTGGTAGATTTCTTTCCACTGTACCACTTTGCTTCTTTATTTATTTGATTAGAGGAATCCAGCTTGAAAAACATTTTGTAGGAAGAATTATCTTTACAATTTAAGAAAACCTATACTTTTATGGTTAACTCAGTTGGCAAGAAGACAGTGCTAGTCAAGTCAAAGTCATGGGTTTTCTCATGTGTGAGTAGATTAAGCTTTGCTCTTATCTTGTCCACAAATTATATCCCTAAATTCAGCCACCTGTTTCTGTACTTGTGCAGTCACAAGGAGAATCAAGTTAGAGTTGTTGGATATATGATGATGCTAATTATCATCACTAGAAGAAGTGAAAGTGCATGACTTGTTAATGGTAGGTTGGCACTATTATATTTGCACAGGTAGGAAACACAATTTAAGAGCTGGAGGAATTTAGAAATGTTCTAGTCTAATCCTTCATTTTGTGGGTGAAAAAGTTGAGCCTCAACCAGGAGGTTGTCCAGGTTCATGTAGCTACTTAGAATCAGAGACAGGATTAGAACATACATCTTTTGGCTCATAGGACAATGTTCTTTCCATGACCTCATAATATCTTCAAAAAATACTGTAAGATTTCATTTATTAATCTACTTTTACTTCAAGGTTTAAAGGTTTGATTTTTTCTTTCTCACTACATGATGAACCTTCTAGGAATCAATTCTGAATTCATCATAAAATCTTTGTCTTTTTGAGAGAGAATTGTTCCTATAGAATATAATGCATATTCTTTTTAGCACAAGAGTATAGTTGGCTTGCCATTTGACAGAAGCAGCCTGGTGAATGCAGGCCATATTGCTGATGTGATTATTCTAAATTTTACGCTTGATGGAATAATGTTCTTTATGTATATGCACTTTAGATTGTTAAAGGGAACATCATCACTTCCTGAACTCCACATCCACAAATTATCTTTCCTTAAAAAAAAAAGATAATTGGCCACTAGATATGTCTGTATAGTGAAAGCAAATTGAAGAACTGTGAATTTGGCTAATGTATTTGGGCTCATTTTGGCCCCAGAGCCCATTCCCCCCTCTCTCCCTCAGTATATAGTTTTTGGCATGGGAAGGCAGGTTATCAAAGTAATAGCTATAGTTCTTCACTTGTTTGTCTAGATATGACACAATTTTGGGATTTTAAATATTGTTTCATTTTTGTTTTTGTATCTCCCAGTGCCTAGCACACAATAGGAATTTTAAAAGGGCTTCTTTATTTGCACATTTGGGGGGGGGGGCGTATAGCACAATCAGAATACTTTAGTATTTCAAGATATAGATAATATAAAGTAAAGAAAGTAAAGAAATTACTTTAATAGACCATATGCTGGTTTTGTTGCTTTACAACTAAGGATAATAAAATACATTTATCTAATACTTATCAAAGTGCTTTCCTCTTAACCACCATGTGAAATAGATTGTACAAGTATCATTATTTTCATTTTACAAGTGAGGAGAGGGAAGTTCTAAAGGGTTAAGTGATTTGTCAATTTTGCTATAGCAAGGTAATATTTGAATCTGGGTTTTCTGATTATAAGTCAAGCACTCTATCCATTGCTTCATGCTGCCACACAGTTGAAGCACATTAGTAGCTAATGTCTTCACAGGTTCAAGACACTATACAATTTTAGTGTGCTTTTTCACAGCTAACAGCTCATATAGCCTCTAGGTCTGAAACTTTCCTACAAGCTTTAAAACTGCAGGAAAGCTCTTGGAGCTGGAGATGAGACAATAGCAGTTCCACATGGATTAGACTTTCAGAATATTCACAATCAATATTTATGATTCAATATTTGTGACTTGTGATAGTCTTTAATTAGTATTTAGTGGGAAGGGATTCAGGCTTCAGATATAGCTTAGGATACTCCCCAGTTAAGGGATGGAGACCAGGAGAGAAGCTTGAACCTAAAAATTATTTTCCCTAGATTAGAAATAGAAATCTTTTTTTTGGTGGGGGACAGATATAAATTCTAGCCCAGTATTCTGTTTCAAAAGAGAACAGAATGGGCCAAAGTTGTAACTCCAATTGTTGTTTCTTTTTCTCTTGGAGAGGGATAAATGAGAATTCATCTATTCATACTCTTCTTTCAGCTACCTTTATACATACTTACATGGATATACACATAATGTAACATGAGCAACACATAAATACATATGCACACACTTTGCAATATAAATTAGAATATTGATAGAGATCTAGATGTAGTCATTAATTCATTAATATTGGCTACTTTTTAAACTATAGCATGAACACATAATTGTAGAGGGCTGAAACTCTGAAAAGGTATACTTGAATCTAAGACAGCAGAGCACTTAAGGCTAATTACCTACTCAATGTGATATGGTGATGTGATGGCTCTCTTCCCGACTGGCACTTGCTAAATGTGGTGTGGTGAGGTGAGATAATCAGAAGCAAGGATTGGAGGGCTGAGGGAGAGGTCAGAGTCATTCTTCTGCAGGACAAGGAAGAGAGAGTCTTCAGGCTCCAGACTCCAGAGTTCAGGATTTATCTTTAATGAGCCTTTTGGCAGCTTATCTGCTTCCTTCACTTCTTCTAAAGACCAAGGACTTTGGCTGATCCTGGTTCTGACTGATCCTGAGGCCCTACAAAGAGCTAATCCGGACATTATACATAATCATAAAAGGTGAAAATAGAAAATTTGAGCTATACTTATGAATGAAAAGACAAATTGGTTAATCAAGCTGTTTTACCAGATGTCAATTATCCATAGTACCAAGCAAAGTACAGGTGAGAGTCAGAGCTTTAAAAATCTTTCATGATTAAGCTTGATGAAAAATACTTATGGATTTGTGCAGTAATTATTGTCTTATGTCTAAAACAATCCTGTGGGATGTTAGTACAATACTAAATTTAAAATGTTACTCAAATCTGTTATTTTATTTGAAACATGCTTCTGTTTGTCTTATATATATGTTATAAATGTTTAAAAAAGACACCTGACAGCTGTCTACACCTGCTCTCAGTTCTATATACTCCTTACTACATCAATCAACAAAATGCTATGTATATAGCACTGGGCCAGGCATTGTTTGAGTGTGTGGAGGGCAGGACAACAAGGCATGGTGATATTGGAGACATAGGGGGAAAATACACACACACACACACACACACACACACACACACACACACACACAAAATCATCTTTCTTCCAGGAGTCTACAATATCACTGGGAGAGATTATAACAGTTGCCTAAGGATACATATTCAGTGTTTACCTAAATGTCACACATGTGGCCCCAAGAGAGTAAATCTTTTAGCAGGAGAAAATCAGTGTAGATTGGAGTTGATTAGGAAAGGGTTTGTGGAGGAAGTAGGAAATGAGTTGAGACTAGAAGGATGGTAAGAATTTAGTCAGACAGAAGAAATGGGGCATTCTAAGCAAAAGGATTATAGAATTAGATGTGGAAAGAACCTTAGGTATCACTTAGTTTACAAAGCCCCCTGTTTTTCAAAGATGAGGAACTAGAAGCCTTAGGAGGATGAACAACTTCTCCAACAGTAAATAGTGGAGAACTAGAATCCTGATTTCAAAAACACTATTTCCCACTCACCATACTTTGTGGTCTCTGAGCAAAAGTACAGAAATATGCATCCCACTGGAACAAGCAGTAGTGGAAAGTAATTTTGGAAGATAGTTTCATTGAGAATCTGGAGAGTTTTGAATTTCACTCTTGTCGAGTAGGAAGTGAGGATCCACTAATGGTATTTGAGCAGAAGATTAGTGCGATTAAGGAAGTATTTAAGGGATATTAATCTGGCAGTAGGGTCAAATCCAGTGTGTGGGAGAGGCAAGGAGAGGTTAGATCAAGGAGATGAATTAGGAAGTTGTTATAGTGAACTAGAAATAAGGATTAGATGGAATGGGAGATATCTTGTGAAGATATTATGAGAGATGAATGGACGGGACTTAGTGATTGACTTAGTATAGGAAACAAAAGAGATATATAAATTAAAGCTAACTCTTGAACAGTGGTGATATCTATAGAAATAGGTAAGTTGAGAGAGATCTGATTAGTTGGAGAAGGGAGGAAAGATGAGTTTAGTTTTAGACCTATTGAATGTAAGATGAAGGTGAGATATTTAGGTAGACATGTCTTATGAGTAGCTTAGTGGAAGTCTTGGAAGTGATGGTTGAAGCTCTGAGAGACGATGAGTTATGTCAAGGAGAGAATATAGAGGAATGAGAAGGCTAGGTTTGGAATAGGGATAGAGAAGGAAGGAGTACTGGAAAATAAGTCAGGGAAGGGAGTAAGAGAACCAGCACATGTAATGTCACTGCTAGCCAAGGCAGTTTTAAATGCAAGGAAATGGTGGTATAATTTAAGAAATGATATGCTGGGAATTTTGCAAGTCAAAAAAGTACACCTTTATTTTTAGTTTCAGGAGGTGTTATATTTAAGATTCTTCTTATTTGACCATTTAAATTATTTGAGATAACTTACCATATTATAACAGTGGTAATATAAGTTAGGAAGAAAGGAAGAAGGTTAACCAAATCTGTAATGTTTCTCTGTAGCATCTGCTTCATTTTACAACATATGGCTAAACTATTTCTAATGATCTTATTTAGAAGTTAAACACAATATAGTTTCTTTAAAAAAATCCAAAATAAAAACAGACTATAAAGTAACCAAAGACACACATTTTAAAAATGGTTATGGTGGCTTATTCCAAATTGCTTAAGTATGTAGGGAAGACTTTAGAAAAGTTAAAACTAGTTCTGAAGTTTATGCTGCATTTCAAATAGACTGTTTTACTGATTTAAAGCTATTTCTTTGTTTGGGGGCATGTTCGTTTTTAGAATATTTTGAACTTTTCCTTATGTCAGGTCAATTATTTTTACCTGCACAGTCTTTCTCCCATCTGGACCTTCTTTCTCACTCCCACTAAACACAGGGTCCCATTTTTTCTTAACTACACCATTGTAATACTTTCCTAATTGTTTTTCCTATTTCCAGTCTATTGATTTTATCTTTTTAAAAGAATTATGCATTATTTAACATTTGTTTTAAAAAATTTTGAATTTTAAACTCATCTTTCAGGCACTTCCCTACCCATTGAGATGGAAAGCAATATGATTTCAATTATACACATGAAAATGCAAAACATTTTCATATTAGTCATGTTACCAAAAAAGCAGAAAAATAAATTTAAAAAATGCTTTAATCTGCAGAGTTCAAGAGTTCTCTCTTTGGAGGAGAATAACATTTTTCATTGTGTATCCTTTGGAATTTTCTGGGATCACTATTTTGATTAGTGTAGCTGAATCTTTCACAATTGAATTTCATTATTTTCATTAATTTTGAATCAGTTCATATAAGTCTTCCTGAAACCACCCTCCTTGTCATTTCTTAAAACACAATAATATTCTATCACAATCATATACTACAACTTGTTTAGTCATTCCCTAATTGATGTGCATCTCCTCAATTTCCAAATCTTTGACACCCAGAAAAATTGTTCATACAGATTCTTTTTCTTTTCTTTTGACCTTTTTGATATACAGACTTAATAGCAGTATTACTGGGTCAAAGGACATGTAGTTTTATAGATATTTGGGCATAGTTCCAAATTGTTCTCTAAAATGGATGTACCAGTTGACAATTTCACCAACAGTACAGTCTAATTAATGAACCTATCTTTCTACATCCACTCCAGGAATCATCATTTTTTCCTCTCTCATATAAGCCAATCTGACAGGTATGAAAGTTGGAATCACAGTTATTTTAATGTATTTCTCTAATTAATAATGGTTTAAAACATTTTTTCATATCATTATTGATAGCTTTGATTTCTTATGAAAACTACCTGTTTACCTCTTTTAACCTTTTGTCAACTGAGAAATGGCTTTTATTTTTACAGATATGACTCAGTTCTCTATATATTTGAGAAATGAGACCTTTATCAAAGAAACTTGCTATAAAACTCCCTCCTCTTCTGTTTCTTGCTTTTCTTCTAGTTTTGTCCACATTGACTTTATTTGTGTAAAATCTTAAATTTCAAGGTGGATCAATGGAGAGAGCAGTGGGCCTGGAGTCAGAAAGACATGAGTTCAAATCTAGCTTCGGACACTTATCTGTGTGACCTTAAGCATGGCACATAACTTAATTCACTGGGGACAGAAATGGCAAACCATTCCAGTACCTTTATCAAGAAAACACAGAGTCACAAAGAGTCATATTAAATCGAACAACAAAAGTATCCATTTTACTTCCCATGATTCTATTTGATTATAAACTCTTCCCTTACCCACAGATCTGATAAATTTTTTTATGCTTTCCTAATTTGCTTATGTCACCCTTTATATCTAAATCATGTACCCATTTTGATCTTATCTTGGTATATGATGTGAGATGTTGGTCTGTACCTATTTTATGTCAAATTTCTTGTCACTTTTCCTCAGCAATTTTTCGTCAAATAGTGAATTCTTACCCCAGATACCTGAATCTTTAGATTTATCAAATATTAAATTATTATAGTGATTTATTATTGTATGTTGTGTACATAATCTAGATTTTGTAGATTTTGTATACTCTCTTAGTAGTATCAGATTATCAGTCTATTTACTTTCAAAATCATGCTCACCCTGTGGTTTAAGCAATCTTTCTAATATGCTTCTACAATTAGGTAACTCTCCTTAAAAATCTTTAATGATTCCCTACTGTCTACTGAATAAAATACAAAATCCTTATTCTGAAAATCAAGGCCCTTCAACCAACTTGTTCATACTTACTTATTTTATCTATGCTTGTATCTATCTCTGTCCTTGACTTCCAGGTGAAATTTATCTCTCTTTTCAAATTTCTTGTATCATTTTGCCTGAATGAGTCTTCTGAATTTATCCTAATCTTTCCTGTATAAATTATTTCTATTTTTGTCTCACATTTCCTTCTTGTAATAGTTGAAAATTCTTTGACATCAAGGTCTGTGTTATAGTTAGACCTTAATATTTTAAAAATATTGAACTGTACTAAATTTTGGGTAGATGTTTTTTGGTATTTTGTGTTGTGGTTATTTTACATGCTCTAGGATATACATTTTACCAATATTGCTATTATTCTGATTAATGAGTTCAAGTCCTAACTTCATTTTGTTCTAGTTGTGTGATATTTAGTGAATTTCCTACATTCTCTGTGCCTAAGTTCCTTCATTTGTAAAATGAGAGATAATGCAGTTATCCCTTCCATATCACAGAGGTTAGGTGTGTGATACCCTTGTGATTTGGAAAATCTGAGTAAAATTTTTTGACCTTTATTTTGTATCACAGAAGAAGTCTGAATTTTTTCTTTTTCTCTTATGGAATGTTTACAGTACTATAAATATATTTAATGTACTTCTGAGTGTCTAAAATTTTTCTGTGTTGTCTTCTAGCTTTCATGTGTCACCTGTGGTTTCCACAAACTCTTCCAAATATTCATTTAATTTCTTATGTTGACCTCTACATATTGAAACTGCAATGGTGAAAGTCATGATGTAAAAGAGATACCTATAATTGCATTGTTGCAGGGCCTTTGGGATGGTAAAATGAAATAATATATATATATATATATATATATATACACACATATATATTAATTATGTATTATATGCATTATATAATACATATGTATATATATATTATTTGTTCTGTAAACCATTAAGAATAATGAGATGTGTGTATATATATATTTTTATATATATTATACAAATATGTCTTATGGGGATTAACATTGCTAACATGTGTGTGTATATATATGTACACACATAAATACAAATATATATGTAAATTTTGGTTTTGTGGCAAAGAAGCAATGAATTATAAAAAGGATTATATAATTTTGTAGTTGACACTCTAATTAAAGTGTCTTGCATTTCAAATGCAGATGGCCTCATATATCTGTTTCAGAGAAACAAGCCAACTATTCTCCAGGGGTGCTGGATAGGATGCTCTACAAAAATACTCTCATTCAACCAGACGGACTCACAGCTGTCTCTATCAAGTCCAACTACAACAGGAAAGGGCTCAGGAAAAAAAAAGAAAATTATAGAGAGGAAAAAAGTTTTAACATTCAGAATTATTCTCTGTATTTAAACAAGTATAGTCTCATTTTATTTCAGAATACCCTTGAAAAATGATCTTTACTATAAAGCCACAACATTATACATATAGACAAAACCTTGTTAGCAAAATCTTGTTACATAAGCACTGGTTGTTATAATATTGTAGAGATATCTAAGATATTTTAAAAATGAAAACAATATACCCTGAAGGCTGTAATATATGTATATATATAAATTCATATATATGCATATATATGGATTCTCATCACTACTTCTGCAAGCATGTTACTAAGATTTCATGATCATAAAGTATTATTACATATGAGCCAAAAATATGCAGATTTTTCGGTGTTATGAATTGAAAATATACAAATGCATACCAGATCTATCTCAGTGCTAAAAAGCATGGTCTACAAGTACTACAAAACTGAGTCAGGGGGCCAAAACCAGAATCAATTCCTTAACACATTTATAGGTAATTGATAAAGAAGAAATCTATGGCTTGTTACGTGAATTTTAAAGGCTGGTTTGTAAGTTTTATAAGCAGAAAAGTAGTACAATATGCAAAACAAATTGAGTCAACAGTCTACTTATGTATGAAATGACCTTAAAGTGGAAGTCATTTACAAGGCATCTTATGCTTAATAAGTACCAAATTAAAAAAAAAAAAAGTTTTTTTCTTGATCTTTTAGAGCAAGAGTGCGAGGTATTATGTGTAAAAGAAACTACTTTCCCCCACCAAATAATAAGACAGAAGGCACACAAAATTAAAACTCTTCTGGTGATGGGGCAGAATTTAAAATAAATTAGTGTATTTTCTAGGAAAAAAACCACAGAAATTTATTTTCTGTTTTCAGTAACTAAAAGGGAGGTGTCCCAGAAATTATAAATTGGCATCGAAAGGTGGACTTTCCCTATATATTTAATAAAAAGTGTGATAAAATACTGGCAGATGTGTTTATACTGGCAGATATATTTTTGCTGAAAGTATCTATACTAAATGACAAAATTTAATGGATAGTTACCAAAAAATAATCACTTTCTTGTGCACGTGTTCACTGAATTATGCATGATTTGGCTAAACGGTAAAAATCTGCATCTTATATTCTTCAAAATTGTTAATATTTTTCAACTAGTATTAACATAAGAATGGAATGCAAAAGAATATGATTGTACAACTGTATCATGCAATTCTGACATCAATTATTATGCCATAGCCAATGATATGAGGGGAGTGCATTTTTTCCTTTAAGTCTTTTGTGTTCACATGGCATCTTTTAGGATCAAAAGCATAAATTGTGTGCAGGTTTCAAAGATTTCAAAATGCCTAATAAAGCATGCTGGAACTATCCCTGTTCCTAAAGTACAGAGAAATTGCTTGATGGCCCAAACTATAGCAGCCTTGGCTGTTGCTACTTCTAGTCCTTTGATGCTACTATTCTTTATTTAGGTGACCTGTTGGTATTAATGTCACAGGGTTCTGTGTGTCCAAAGACGATTATCCCACAATTTCTGCAGGTTCAGTGACCAACTTAGATCCATCCCATGCTGTCTTGAACTGTTCAGGAACAGGAAATTCTTTCTGGAAAAGGAATAACAAGAATATTGGCTAAATAAATGAAAGTGTCTTAAGCATATAAACAGTTTGGTATGTGATTAATAATACATGATGGGTAAAGAGTTTATATCAGAGGCAAATCCGAGATCCTCTGCACCACTCTCCAGAAGTCATTTTGATAACCACACAGAAACAAAACCTATTTTTTCCAAATTATGTCATCAGTTATCTATTGTACTAATGTTCCTCACCTACCCTTTGGCCTAGGAAGAAAATGTATTAAGGAAAAAAATCACTTTTTCACCTACCTGGACATTCCTTTTATTCCCTTCTACCTCAATCTGAAGTAAAGACATCAGTACATACCAAACCTGCTCTCTCCAAAAGCCAAGCAATCAAACAAAAAAATCAAATAACAACCCAAGCCAGAATAGAAAGGAAGAATGGGAGCAAAGAAGTTTTGTTGTTTTTTGAGTCAGGGACACCTCTTGGACACTTCATCTAGGGGTCTAAATTAAGGGAAATGACTATCTGTTTTTTAGTTCCAGAGCCAAAAACCAGATAGATGCTCCTCTAGAACTCTGGCCTCCCTTACTTGCCATTCAGGAATCATCGAAAATGTAGGTGACCTCGAACACATGTTTCTAAAATGGATATTTTGGTGAATGACAAAGCTATATTTAGCTGAAGGCAAGTCAGACTTTTAATCAGGCAAATACAGCAAGTACTTGTTGAATGGCAGCAGCATCTTCAGTAGAGACAACAGAAATCTTGGAAGAGGCAATTCAAAGAAGTCACATCTTTAATATTCTTAAGACTGATTGGACCTGCGAGTTTATGAAGTTCTATTTAACTCTTAATCAATGATCATCAGCAAATTTTTTTTTTTGTTGAAGTCAGCACAATAAATGAGGTTTGATTTTTGCTATCATACTTCTTTGTTAATGTCTGCATTATCAATGTCTTTTTTTTTTTCTTCCCTCCTGAGGCTGGGGTTAAGTGACTTGCCCAGGGTCACACAGCTAGGAAGTGTTAAGTGTCTGAGATCAGATTTGAACTCAGGTCCTCCCGAATTCAGGGCTGGTGCTCTATCCACTGCACCACCTAGCTGCCCCAATTATCAATGTCTTTTAGGTAAGGGCTTAAACTTTTTTTTTACTCATGACCTCTTTTCACATGAAATTTTAGGGCATATGGGTATATAAAATAGCCATACAAATCAAACATTTATTGACAATCATAATTTCACAACCCCCCACATTTAGTTATGAGACTCCATAAGAGGTGATTTAATTTTTCCTTTGGAAGGAGTCATTGTAATTTGAAACTACTGTCATTACCGTACATGAGAGATATATCTAATTTAAAGTATATGGGACTGAGATGGGGGGAGATAGAAAATAAGATATGAAATCTCATGAGAAATCTGAACCAATAGAAAATGTACAGAATACAATCTGACTTGATATGCAAATCAATATGAATTTTTCCACTTGCTTTTGTTTTTGAAACCTGTAAGCCCTAGTGTGTGTGGGAAGGACAAAAAGAGGAAGTGAGGGTTTCTAAGGGGAGTGTGAGATTCAGTATTGTTTTCTGCCACCCATAGGAACAATACCAGCCATGTTTTTGTCTTTACTGGGGAATTTCCTTATATTTGAAAGAACTTGATTGTGGGGGAACCTGTGTACTGGCTGAAAAAATTGACTAGTAGATCAGGATTAACTGGAAAATGTTTTTTCCAGAGAATGGCATGCCAAAAATCCCATCTAATTTGTCTTTTCCCATATAATAATCACAACTATTCATTTTCATATGATTGTTTAAGGTTTAAGGATAGTATTTATAAAACATTTTGCAAATCTCAAAATTGCTTTTTTATTTTTGAGGCAATTTAGGTTCACATTTAGGGCTTGATGAGGAAACCCCAAAACTCTTAAAATCTCCTTGGACTCTGCCTCAGGGAAAGAACCTCACCCCAAGCACAAACAGTTTCCTCCTGATCTAAAAACCCATTGAATTCTATTCAAATTCTAACCCTGGCTGGAACTCAAGCCAAAAGCCAACCTGGGACTCCACCCAGGGGCCCCTTTAGATTAGCCAAAGCCCTCCTTTTATAAAAAGGGCCAAACTGGAGCCTACTCTTTGCAGAGATCCCAAACATAGTATCCTTATGCCGGCCATGTCAAGAATTTCTGCCCACTGGACCTGTGGTTCTGGTGCCTTTTATCTTTACCCTCAACTTTACTAACTAAACTTTACTTCCAAACCCCATAATAAACCTCTTTTATCAATCTAGGTTTTCGGGTCTGCAAATTCCTTTACAGAGGACTCTTGCGCTGCTACTAGACCTCATTTAACTCTGTATTCTTGTGCCAAATCCAAAGGGGTTGCAGGGGAGCTCTATTTGATTCCCTGTACTCCGAACCTGCCACTAGATCTCAATTAAACCTAATTTCATTTAGGTGCCACTTATCTAGTTCTCATCAGGCTTACTTCAGCCTATTACTGTCACTTGTGTGAAATAAATAGAATAACATTAAATTGGAGTTATGTGATCAGAGATGGAGCTGTGGTCATAAAGTACGAATTAAGGGTCAGTTGGATAGCTTGAATGTCTTACTGATACAGAATGTTTTAAAAAAAAAACAAACCTAGGGGAGGCCTCTAACATGTTGGGTTAATCCTCCCACATGGAGAATTAATGAAAACACACAAAAGTGTCATACATGAAGGAATATGGATGAGTTGTGGTCAGACTACTGGAGTTAGTGCATACATCAGAGAGATCCTTCTATTGGAAGTATTGGAATGTAAGCTCAGAGCTGAATAAATGTTCAAACAAAATATGAATGTTAATTGTAAAGACCAAAGAAATATCTCAGCAATCTATATACTTACGTAATCACCATCCTGTGGAATAAGTATGTTCATTTCAGATGACTTGGCACTCACAATCTCACAGTCTAAAGCTTCTTCACTGAGGTATATGTGGCAGCCTTCTGTCTTATTAATTGAAATTGTTGGCACTCTCCCCATAACCTGCAGTTAAAGCAAACAAATCTATAACATTAAGTTAACACAGATTACATGTGAATAAATTCCAGAGTAAAATTCAATAGGCTTCAAGCAAACCATGAATATTTGGACAAGGACAAAAGGATATAGTTCAATGGTAGGTTCCCAGTGTCAAAGATGGAATTGCCATTTTGAGAAAAAGGGATTATAAGAAAGTAATTTTTGAAATTGAAGCTCCTTTAATTGAAAAAGGAAATGGAGGCCCTCATATTATAGCAGCTACTGTGTCCTCACCATTTATCTCTTAGTAGGACTGCAATGTTCATAACCAAATAAATAGATAATGTATTTTCATGAATTTAAATGTTTTTCCCTTATTATCTTTGTCAAATTTTAATGGACACAGATGTCAAATGCTGTTGTATTACATATTATCAATAGTAAAAAAAAATCATTGAATGTGGTAGCTGACTGATTAGTAACAATTTTCTGAACCTATTAAAAATAAGGAGAAGCAAGATGGTTCTGCTTAATAAAGTCTATGTTAGATGAAGATACTCCATCTATTTTATGAGCTTAATGGCACAATTAAATAGATAGAATAAATCTAGGTATCTCAAAGATAATAACACTCTATAAGTGTTGTGCTTTGTTTTCAGAAAACTGGATTGAGGAAAAAGGGATAAGTCATTCACAGAACAACTTCCAAATATACACAACAGAAGAATAGATGCTATGTAATGTTTGCAAATATTCAAATGCTATCAAAAAATTCTGCTTAGTTGTAAGTTTCTTTCAAACAGCCAGGCTTTAGAAATCTCTGGAGTATTCTATAGAAGAGTCAAATGTTTTCTATCCTATCATATTACAGCTTCATAATTTTCCTTTTTGAAATGGCAATTAAAATGATAAGAATTTCTCTTTCACTCTAAAAACAATGTTGAGTTGCTAAAGCCATGTATATGGCACTGATGAGGTATAGAGTTTTCTTGGGGTAACAGTCCCTGCACATTTTAGTGCAAAAAAAATAGAGGTAGTTTGAGGTCATAGAAATGGCAGCATTTTCCATGATAAGTAAAAAGGGAAATTCAGAATTGGAGAGCACTAACATTTCAGTAATTTTTGTTTTAATTTCTATAGTTTAACAGCAGCAAAGAACATTAACATGCACAACACTGGCCAAATTTTTGCAAATGCCAGGAAAATGGATGAATAAGAGTGAATACCAAGCGAATCACTTATGGGGACCACTGTCTGTTTAAAAAGCATTTTAATTTTAATTTTACAATGGTGGTCTAACATACCAAGCTTACAATTGTGACACCCTTTCCTCAATGGGTTCTCCTCTATGAATCTGGGCAGACTATAGAAAAACACTCTTTTAGTTACAAAGAAGAAATCATTTTTTTCCTTTCATCCCTCTTTTATATGTTGAAGTGTAACTAGACTTATGATCATATCTTTTTGGTATTATTAATTTGTATTTTTAAAGTAGTGGCTTATTTTTTGATAGAGTATTTAAGCAACTAAACAAGCGTAGGAATTTCAGCAAATAGAGATGTGTTTTTTTAAAAAGTTTTTCCTTCATTCTTGATATATATATGGTAGGAATGTATATTTTTTCAGGCAGAAATTTAAACAAAGCATTCATAAATTCATCATTACTGATGGACCAAACTTATATTAGCACAGTCCTATCCTCCAGAGAGATAGCAAATAACACTGATAATTCTCTTACTGTTTCATTGATCTTTTGATCCTTTTTTGTAAAGGCTCTGAGGGAGCTTAAAATATATGTATTTGTTTTCTCTCACTATGAGGCATAATTTTTCTGTAATTGTTTTCAAGGTTTTTTAAAATAACAAGAAGCTGAGAGTGATGGAGCACACTTGCAATTTTTATTATGAGGGAGGCTGAGGTTGTGAATTTCTTGAGCACAGGAACTCTGAACTGCAATAGGAGTAAAAGAAGAGTGGGTGTCCACATTAAGTCTGGCACAAAAATGGAAGTTGGCAAGAGGCCACTATTCTGCCTAAGGAAGAATGACCCAGTTGGAAACAGAGGAAGTCAAAGTAGGTCAATTAACACTTTGATCCCGCACTTCATTGGCCACTGCACTTTCAGCAATGATGTCACAGATATCTTTACCACCTGATAGTTGGGCGTGAATCGCAACTGCTTGTTACTCTATTTTAGAAATTCTTTAAAATGTATAAACCAATTACTAATATGTCACTTGGCTAAGTGATCACTTGCATACCATATAAACCAGAAGAAGCTATTCTAATGTTCAAATCTATTCTTATGAACTCCATTCAGGACAAAGGTCTTGTTAAGAAATCTTGGTGTCCATATCATGGACCAGTAGAGATCCATCACTTACTAAGTAGGGGAAAGATTGAGTAATCTCCTAGTCAAAAAAATAATGACAGGGAATGATGGATATTCCATAGAGACACTAATATCGAGGAATTAGATTCCGTGGTTACCAGAAACACAGGAACAAGAAGAGACCAAGAAGAGAGCTAAAAAAGAGTCCATACAACAGGTGCAGAAGACAGCTGGTGCCAGATAATGGGTCATATGGAAAAGATATGGCTCAAGAATTTGCTTAAGAGGAAACAAGAGTTTTTTTTTTTTTTTTTACAGGTATAGATTTAGATTTTATTTATTTATTTTTTTTTAAATTTTTTTTTTGATTTTTTTTTATTATATATATATATATATTTTATAATATTATCCCTTGTATTCATTTTTCCAAATTACCCCCCCTCCCTCTATTCCCTCCCCCCGACGACAGGCAATACCATACATTTTACATGTGTTACAATATAGTCTAGGTACAATACATGTGTGCGAATATCATTTTCTTGTTGCACAATAAACATTAGAATCCGAAGGTACATGCAACCTGGGCAGACAGATATTAGTGCTAACAATTTTCATTTCCCTCCCAGTGTTTCTTCTCTGGGTGCAGCTACCTCTGTCCATCATTGATCAACTGGAAGTGAATTGGATCTTCTTTATGTTGAAGATTTCCACTTCCATCAGAATACATCTCCATACAGTATTGTTGTTGAAGTGTACAGTGATCTTCTGGTTCTGCTCATTTCACTCAGCATCAGTTGATTTAAGTCTCTCCAGGCCTCTCTATATTCCTCCTGCTGGTCATTTCTTACCGAGCAATAATATTCCATAACCTTCATATACCACAATTTACCCAACCATTCTCCAACTGATGGACATCCATTCATCTTCCAGTTTCTAGCTACAACAAAAAGAGCTGCCACAAACATTTTGGCACATATATGTCTCTTTCCGCTCTTTAGTATTTCTTTGGGATATAATCCCAGTAGTAGCGCTGCTGGGTCAAAGGGTATGCACAGTTTGATAACTTTTTGGGCATAATTCCAGATTGCTCTCCAGAATGGCTGGATTCTTTCACAACTCCACCAGCAATGTATTAGTGTCCCAATTTCCCCACATCCCCTCCAACATTTGTCATTATTTGTTCCTGTCATCTTAGCCAATCTGACAGGTGTGTAGTGGTATCTCAGAGTGGTCTTAATTTGCATTTCTCTGATCAGTAGTGATTTGGAACACTCTTTCATGTGAGTGGATATAGTTTCAATTTCTTCCTCTGAGAATTGTCTGTTCATATCCTTTGACCATTTATCAATTGGAGAATGGTTCGGTTTCTTATAAATTATGGTCAGTTCTCTATATATTTTGGAAATGAGACCTTTGTCAGAACCTTTGTTTTTAAAAATATTTTCCCAATTTGTTACTTCCCTTCTAATCTTGTTTGCATTAGTATTATTTGTACAGAAACTTTTTAGTTTGATGTAATCAAAATCTTCTATTTTGTGATCAATAATGATCTCTAGTTCTCCTCTGGTCATAAATTCCTTCCTCCTCCACAAGTCTGAGAGGTAGATTATCCTCTGTTCCTCTAATCTATTTATTATCTCAAGAGGAAACAAGAGTTAAAGAAGCTTGCTCAATTTGCCTTCGCCAGAAAGAGACTTTAATCTATATGAGCAAAGGGGCTAACTCTGAAGTCTATCTCTTTTCTGATACTTCAGTTGTGGAGGCCTCATTAGGATTTGGAGAAGCTAGGTGGCACAGTGAATACAGTGCTGGGCCTACAGTCAGGAAGATAAGTTTACATCTAGTTATAGACACTAGTTCTGTGACCCTAGGTAAGACCGTTTGCTTCAGTTTTTTTATCTATAAAATGAATTGGAGGAAATGGCAAACCACTTCATTATCTTTGCCAAGAAGTCTTCAAATGGGGTTACAACGAATCACACACAAATGAAAATGATTGAACTCATTAAGGTCAAACTAGGCCATCTATGGTCCCCAAATTGGGAATATAGGTTGACTGGGAGTACAGAAGTTACAGTTTTAAAAAATTATATTACCATAAAAGTGCCAAGATTATCCACATGCTGTTCCTAGGGTAAAGGGAAAGTAAGTTGTACATATAGCAAAATAACATCTGCTGTTGGAATGCAGCATGTTGCTATATCATGTACCTGCATATGACCTTTGCAGTTGATATAATAGATAATAGCTCATATGCATATTAAAGAACATTTTATATTATAGACATACAATTAACCTTATGTATCTTTTACAGAGTTTTACTTATGTATGATTTACAGAGATTGCACTTTTTTTTAGAATTGGGAGATGAAGAAGTATCAGATAGTCTATTTTTCTAGGATTCTGTGTAGCTGACCCAAGGCTATCTAACCTGGACTCCTTTTCTCAGCAGTCTGGTGCCTAGGAATAGGGAACATTTTATCATGGGGCAAGGGATGAAAATCTTGGGAAGGGGAAGAAGGCAAAAAAAAAAAAAACTCAAGAGAACTTTGTAAGGAGAGGGAAAAAGATGAAGTGTCTGGAGATTCCTGAGTTGTCACAGGAAGAGAGTATAACTCCAGTGGGCTACAAATTGACTTCTGGCTTCAGGCAGACTGCTGGCTACAAAGATGTGAAGCAGTAGAAGAGTGCTTGAAGTTAGGGGCAGATTAACAGTCAACAATTACAAGTAATAGGGCTTATGGCAATAAAGGGCTTTAACTGTTTTCTCCATTTTTAAGGCAGAAAATAAATGGAACTTACTCAAGGCTATACTGGGGAAGAGAGGAGTATTCATTTGAGAACTGGATGTCCTAATTAAAACCTACTTTCCCCTCCCCTTTCCTTCCTTACTTCCTTCCTTCTTTCCTTTCTTCCTTCCTTCCTTCCTTCCTTCCTTCCTTCCTTCCTTCCTTCCTTCCTTCCTTCCTTCCTTCCTTCCTTCCTTCCTTCCTTCCTTCCTTCCTCCCTCCCTCCCTCCCTCCCTTTCTTCCTTCCTTCCTTCCTTCCTTCCTTCCTTCCTTCCTTCCTTCCTTCCTTCCTTCCTTCCTTCCTTCCTTCCTTCCTTCCTTCTTTCTTTCTCCTTATGTTTTGCCTAGGTTTCTATTTGCATCATAATAACTGAGCATCTCTGTAGCTAAGAAGTAATAACTGCCCTGATCCTAAATCCAGGACATTTTCTTACTGCTATTCACTATGCCTCCTCTTAAGAAGTTACCATAATATTATACAAGAAAAGAATGCACACATTTCTGTTTTGTGCTAAAACTTACCTGAATTTGAATATCCTTGGAATTGATTACTTCTACAATGCCCACAACATTATCAAACACAAGACCAAACTTCTTGCAATTGTCTAGAAAAAAAAAACAAAAACTCCACAAAATATATGGAATTGCTTTTGTATGAAATGAATTATCACAGTAATTCTAAAACCATAGGTACACCCTACCAATTGTAATGGAATTTATTTTTCCTTTAATTTGTAGTGTCGATTTGCTACATTTAAAAATGTATGCCACTTGCTTCAGTTCAGTGTCTGAAATCACAAGGTCATTGCTATTTTCTTGATATTCCTAAAAGAAAAACAGACATAAACATTACACATCTATATATCTATATATATCTGTAGACAAGTTCCACTGATTGTTGACATATACATTTTTATATTTTTCATTTTTATATTTCTTTTGTATTTTTCTTTCAGAACCTCTTACATAGGAGACCAAGACACAGTTTTTACGTTTTCACACTGTTGATGGGGAATGCTGTTAACTGTTGGTTGGTTATCTAGAGTTACCTTCTAATGAGTTATGTATTTCACTTCCATGCAGAAAAATTTAGAGTATCCCCCATGCTGGTTTGAGTTTGATGAACATATACATGCATAGATCATGAGCTAGTAGTTTTCTTTTTACCTTCTTGCTGATGAGTAAGATTGGGCAAAGAAGCTAATGAATAGGCAGTAAATTCTGTGAAACTTGCCCAATTAGATGGGAGTATTAATATTAAGCACAGCATCTAAAGGTTAAATCACTGGAAATTTGATTTAAGGAAAATCTCCAGGGATGTTCATGGCCTTAGTGGAACCATCAACTTTCATCTATATTTAGAATGTCATATTTCCGCTACTTTTATTTCTGTTATTTTTTTTTTAGCCAACAGAAATCTATTTTCACTCCCTCTCAATCTCTACATCAATAGACCAAGTAAGTATAATAAAGCAAAACAAATTTCCTCATTTTACATGCAAAAAAAATATGGCATCCTAAAACCATGACCGAACTCTCTTAGGACATGGATAGCATGTTTTATCATTAGCCTTCTGAAACCATAGATGGTCACTACATTCATCAGGATTCTTACATCTGAAACATAGTTTTTGTTTTTATACATTTTATTAATGGATAAATCATTCTTCAGGTTCTGCTAATTTCTTTATCAGTTTATAAAAGTCTTAAAATTGTTCATTTTTATAATATTGATATTGTAGTATGAATTCTAAAATTTCTTTATGGAGAATCCCTTAAAGTTGTGGATGCTATAGAGGGATGTGGTCACATTAAATCTATGTCAACAAAACATATAATAAACATGCTACATTAGAACAAAATGTGTTGGATATAATCAGTGAAAATAATTTGGTACTCTATTTTTGTGTCGGTTATATAATTATTTATACAACTATACTTACTACTCTCCATTTCTTTCCTTCCAGCTCTAACACGGGAGGATGGTTCTGCTGCAAAGGGGATTGGGGAGAGATGGAAGTTGGAGTATGGTTTTTAGTAGGAGAATGAATTTGTCCTCCTTGAGCCCTCAGCTTGGGATTCTTATGTGTCTTCTGATCATCAGACACATGCCGGAGTCCTAGGAAAAACAAACTCATCAACAGGTATCCTAATACTTTGTGTGAAGAGAAATTATTATCCTCTTCTTTGAAGAACATAAGCCATGATTTGTGCAGAATGACATAATTTTATAATGTTCCCTTAAATATATCTTAAGGCCTGGCCTTGGATTTGGGTAGCATCTAGTTGATGTCCCATTCATATTTAGCTTTTTGTGACCCCATTTCAGGCTTTACTTGGCAAGGGTAAGGGTATGGGAATTCTTCTTCTCTTTCTCCTGCTCATTTTATAGATGAAGAATTGAAGCAAACAGGGTGAAATGACATGGTCACATAGCTAGTGTCTGAGACCAGATTTGAATTGAGGAAGATGAGTCTTCCTGATTCAAAGCCCAGTGGTTTATTCACTGCTCCATCTAGCTAGCTGTAGCATTTTGAAATCTCAATAATAACTTAGCTATTAATACTACCAATTGAAATACCTTTGCCTTGAGTATCCAAAGGTGATGGGTAGAATTTCATGTTTTATAGGTACATAACTAAATGAAATAAAAAATGACTTGGGTAATGCTTTTATTTATATAAAGGTAAAACATTTCCTAGCTTACTACTAGAATAATACATTCAACTTTATTGGACAGATGAGTAATCTGAGGTCTAAAGTGGTAAAGGATTTTTTTAAGGAGGGCTAGGACTAGAACCTTTGTTGACTAGTATATATTTTCTCCTTCACACATTATTATCTATGTAAATCAAAAACATATTGTCATATTTTTTCAGCCTTTAGCAACTATTACTGAAAATTGAATAACATCCATTAATCCCTTTCATTTATTCTTTGATTCAGCAACACTTGCCTTTTTTCTGTTCCTCACATAGAATACTCCATCTTTCCCCTCTGTATCTCTGCACAATTTGTTCCTCATGCCTGGAATTCATTTCCTTCATTAACCATGCCTTACCTGAACATCATGAGATGGATTCATATTATAATTCTTCAACTATTGTGCAAATTCCATGACAGCAGTCACAGTCACTACTACATTCATAAATCTCTAATTATAATGTTTATCTGAGGTTTGGATTGCAGAGGCAGAAATTAAAGCATTGGAGAGTTACATAATATGTTTGTAATTGGCAGATTTTGAACTTGGAGCCCCTGAAGTCTGATGGTGTCTCTATTGAGTTACTTTACCTGTAGGAGGGTAATTTTTTTTCATCCAATAATATTTGTGTATGTATACATATACATACACACATATATTATATATAGTATAAGAATAGAATGATTCACTTATGCTAACCAGGGATCAGAATAAAGAGTGATGAACTGTTAGGAAGACATACAACCGGTGTTACTAAATAGGAGGGAAAAGCTTATTGTTCTTGTTCTCTAACCTTTAGTAATTGCCTCCCCCTGGTTAAGCTGAGCAAACAAAGCAGATCGTGATGGTGAGGACTCTTCTCTTCTATCTTCATTATCAAAGATTGGAGGTGGTCCTGGAGGTGGAGGAGGAGGAGGGGGTGGGGGGACACTCTGCCCACTGGAAAGGACAGGCAGTACAGATGAAGGGGATGCTACTGGACCCTGTGGAAAAGGGGAAAAAAAAGGATTTAAAGACACTTTTCCCTTTAATGTTTGTAATTATTTTGGGCAGCTAGACTATTGCAAGGAATGAATTGTTAAGAATTGGTAGTTCTGGAAATGGCACTTCATTAAGGGATTCTCAGGAATGTAAGTCTCTGCAGAAGTATATATATATATATATATATATATATATATATATATATATATATATATATATATATATATATATATATATATATATATATGTGTGTGTGTGTGTGTGTGTAGAACAGGCTATGACAGTGGACTGAATTGGGAAGATGTCAAGGGACCTGGCTATCAGCTTTAATTGAACAGCCCTAGCCACAGATTCATAGTATAGAGAAGACATGCTGCTAATAATTAAGAGAACAGCAAGACCACAAAGATTAGCATGGGTTCATAGAATCAGATTTGAAGGAAACTGGGCTTTGTCTAGTGTAGAATCACAATTATATATATATATATATATATATATATATATATATATATATATATATATATATATACACAATACATACATACATACATACATACTGACTAAAAGTGTGATATTTTTCGGAATATTGTTTGTCATTATATTTATATTTGAGTAAGAATTGCTGAGGAAAATACGTAATGATTCTTAGATACTTTTGAATCTTTTTGTAAGACTGAAGAAATAGATATTCCTTTGCTAGATCAATTTTTTCCACATACAGATGTATGATAACCTATTTCTAAGAAAGTACTATATACTGTTCTGGGTTAACTAAAGAGTGTTTACAATGTTGATTTTTTTTTTAGTGGAATGACTTAAAGGGCTTTTTTATTTGAAGCATAAAGTGCTCATCTAATAAAGTTTCAGTATTGTGCTTATAGATTCTTTCAACTTTGGAATATTTGTTACTTTTACTAAAAAAGTAATACTTGAATTATTGCTTTCTTTCCTAATGCAACACAATTTTTCAACACTAAATTCCCAGGCATTAAAATAGATTAGTATAGTGAATTATGAGACAGAGCAATGAGTCCATATTTTTCAATGTGTTTTGTTTCTAAGTAAATATGACAAATAGCATTTTAGATGTTAATGATCAGTGATGAAGATTTGGAAAAAGATGGAAAATCTTTGTATAAAAAATAATTCAATAGGTAATGTTGCATCAAAATTTCTTTAAGGAGATAAGAAACCTGACAATTTCATATCTGCTTCAAAAAGTCATTATAAAGCTCACGATCCAACAGAATGAGACTTAAAAACAATCTTACCAGAGTATGAGGCCAAATAATGTTCAGTGAAATAGCATACTTGTCATTAGAGACTAAAAACTTTTTAATTGAAAAGAACTGCTAGAAGGGCTAGAAAACTTTTGTTTAAATTTCAGTTTAAATGTTTGATATAAAATACTTTGCAATAAAAACACCATCCTTGACAAACTCTAAATATTATTGAACAACTCTATTGAGTTATTATTAAATTATAATTTACTCAATAGCACGAAGAGCTAAAACTCACACACACACACACGCAAACACACATATATGAATGTGTATACCTAGTCTCACTAAGGAAAACTTCCCCACACAGTCAAACCCTACTGACCCACAAATTAGCCCATAAATAAATAAATATATTCTCTATGGCTTAATAAAGTTGGAATATTTTGGATTAAATCTTATATAGAACCATAGATTTGGATTCAGAAGAAGCCTTAAAGGTCATCGATTCCACTTTTTAGCCAATATGTGACAGGTATTCAGTCCAAACCACTTTTAAACAGCTCAGGCAAGGACCAGGTGCTTGAAAAGAAGTGTTAAAGAGAAAACTCAAAATGGGATCTGTTTTCTTCTGGGTTTTACATTCTCCCTTTTATGATACCTGGAAGGAGTATGAGGATTTTATTTGAAGTATAAAGTGCTCATCTTTTGAACAAAGTTTCAATACTGTGCTCACAGATGCTGTCAACCCTGACTGAAAGGTTTGTTACTTTTACTCAAGTACATTATAACTCATTGAATAAGTAAAGGAACAGAAAATTTGCTGCTGGAAACACTGCTACTTTATACTCTTATTTTGTGGAAAGGGGAGATGATATGAGTTTCTGAAGTCACAGTGGTTCTATCACTCAGAATTCAGAACTGCTCCCAAAGAGCCATTAAAGAACATTAAAACCAACAAGCTGCATATTCAAATTCTTGTAACTATGATACATTTGGAGGCTGATCCAGGAATACTAAACAAAGAATTCACTACACCCAAGAAATACATGTTGAAAACCGAAGCCAACAAAAATAAGAGAACCCAGAGGAAAAGCTGAAACTGTGTCTTTAACTTACCTTTGTATGCCCTCAAATACGGCAGTATCACCACCATGGAAAACACAATACAGTGTCCTTATTTCCCAGGTTATTTTTGCAATTAATGTTTAGGGTCTCTAATGCATAAAATACACTTGAAACTGAACTGATTAAACATCCCCTTAACTGGATCATGTTAGGTTCACCCTGGAATACACTAGGTTATCTTTTCTGTTCTCTACCCTTCTCTCATATTAGATGTTTAAAGATGACATCACTAGACACTAAAGCGTTCTACATTATTGTTGAGGTAGGAGGTTATTTAATGTCATCCCCATTAACTGGAATCATGGCAGCAGCCTAAGGATCTCCTCTGTGGTCTGAGTTGTTCCCATTTTGCCCTCCTGAAGCCTGCCTTGTCAGGGTATCTGGCAGCAAGGGCTGCCTGACTCCACAGTGTATCAAATGAAGCAATTCACCATTCATTAGAAAATGATGTCAAAGATACCATGTACAGAGCTTGCATTTAGAGATAAGAGATGACTGACTTATTTTAACCAGCCATTAGAAAGATCCAAAGACACTGATTTGTGCCACTCCTGAGCCTGAGACTTCAGTTGTTTACATGGAAGACCTTAGTGTGCCAAAGGCACACTTCTTCCAAGGGGACTTGAGTCTATCTCTCCAACACCAAACCTTGGGGTAGCAAAAGTAGCAGGAGTCTTGTGCTTCTAGGACTAAGATAATAGGATGTCTGAAATGTCTTCTAGATATGGCTCATCTCTGAATACCTGGGACTTAGGCTATCTTCTGGGGAGGATTAGAACACCAGTTATTTACTGATCCAGATGTCCAAAGAGCACTTGCTCCTATACGTTGAGGTCCCCTATGACGGGGGTGAAGGAGCCAGGAAAGCTGACATTATTGCCCCATATCCACTCTTTATGCTGTCATTACAGGATCCTGGGTAGCGGGGGACCTCAATCCTCCACACCATGATATATAAATTCCCAGCTCCCAAACCCTATTCTTCTTTTTAAAATTAAGCATTGATTTTATTCATGAAAGAGAAGGAAACAGACAAGTAGTATATAGCTTTAAAAATAACAAAGAATTTGTTATAAACTTTCTTTTTAAAAGGCAAGCTACATAGCATTCTATAGCACTTTAAGGTTTACAAATTTCTTTACATGTATGCCTTTTCCTTTCATCCTCACAGCAACCAACCCTGTGGGACAGATGCTACTGTTATTCTCATTTTACAGATAAAGGAATTAAGGTGTTGAGAAAGTGACTCATTCAGATGCACATACCTAATAAGTGTCTGAAGCAAGATTGGAATTTAGCTCTTACTGCTTCCTAGTCTAGAACTCTATCTACTATGTTCACTTAGCATCCAACAATATAAATTAAATTAATATACCCTCATTTGTTTAGCTATTCTGGACACCTCCTCGGTTTCTAGTTTTTAGCTATAATAAATATTTTTGTATATATAGATCCTTTTCTTCTTTTATTTCTTTGGGGATATTGGCCTAATTATACTTATATATCTGGATCATTTTTCCCTATTCTTACAGCTTAGGGTCTACAACTCTGATGGCAAAAATCCTTCCTCATCTTACTTTTCCCTGTCTTCTCATCTCTAACCACCTCTTCCCTACTCCTGACCTTTAAAATCTTTATCTTTCATATGATTCTATTCCATTATGTCTTCTTGATACCTGCTATGGTTTTTTGAATTACATTTTTTTTAATCTGATAATTTTCTTCCCTTACCTCCTTCTCCGTATTACTGAAAAAAAGAAAAGTAAAACTACACAAATAAACACATATAGAAGTAAAATACACTAAGTCTCTTGTAAACAGAATCCCTAAATTCAACATTTACCATCCAACTTTTCTTTTTATATAAGACAATGAATTAGTCTCAAACAATACAATGAAGAAAAAACTAAGATCCTGAGGATATATGTACAAACATAAAAATGATGCAAGATAGAATGTGATAGTAGGGTTCAAAATGCTCAAGTATTTGGGGGAGAATAAGGGGAGAATACTTTCAATAGAGGATGAAGATTGAAGGGAAAGATCATAAAAAGGTTACATAGAAATGCTACTTAAGTAGGTCTCTGAAAGATGAAAATAATTTTAAAAGGCAGAGATATAAAAAAAGGTTATTTTCCAAGAATGGGGTTTGAGCAAATGTATAGAGGAAGGGATTAATCCAGGAATGAGAATTAATCATTAAATACTCATCTATGCCTGTTGAAATCCCTCTCTCCCTTCAACTTTCCATTTAGATGTCATTTTCTTCATGGAGACAAGTGTTTTTCAATTATTTGAAGGACTATCTTTCAGAGAAGGGATTAGATTTGTTCTGTTTGATCCCAGATGGCAGAACCAGGGGTCATAGGGGAAGTTTCAAAGAAGGCAACTTAGGCTCATTACCAGGAAAAACATTTGTATCAGAAAAAGTGGAATAGACTGTCTATTGATAGTGGCTTTCCCTTTCTTAGTGGTCAAGCAGAAACTAGATTATAATTTATTGTTATATTTTATAGTAGGGATTCCATTCACGTTTAGTTTGGGCTTTGACATTTCTTCCAATTTTCCTATTCTGTGCTTAAATGCTCACTCTATTCCTTGCTTCCTGAAAAGCCTCAGGCAAATTATTTCCCCTCAGTTATTTCATTTTCAGTTTCCTCACTGACAAAATGATTATGTTGAACCAGACATCCACTAAGGTCTCTCCCAGTTCTAAACCTGTGATTCTGTGAAGGGCTCTACATGGCTTTCAGCAGAGACATTTTGGGCAAGCTCTCAATGAAGGATAACATTCAATAAAATATCTCCTTTTGTGAAAATTAATTTGTAGATAATTAGGCCCATCAAAAAACTATGCCATTAAGAAGTACAAAAAATAACCCAACTAATAAGCAGTGGGCTAAAGAAGGATAAACTAAGTAGCATGTTCACCAATGCAATGGTATTTCCATCTGGTCACATTACTACTTCCCAATGAGCAGTCTATGTAAAGCCAGGAAAAAAGGGGTAGACTATCATTACAAAAACCCCAGAGGGGAAATGACTAGTACCAGCTTACTCACTCAAAACCATTGAGTAAACAATAACCCTCACTCAAAAGTTTGCCTTTACTACTTTCTTTGGAATCACATATTAGGAATCACTCAATTATTCTCTATAGTCTATAGTCAACAGAAAATTTTGAAATGTCAAAAACATGTTAATCGTGGGCTCTAGCTTTTTGAATAGGAAAACTAACAGCTGAAAACTAACAGCTTCATGACTTTAACTAAGTTCTAGAGTCCAAAATTCATTATAAAAACAAAACAAGCAAAAAACCTCAAACCAAAGTCTTAAAACTTGTAAACCACTCATAAGATTAACTATGAACAGATGTTAAATGTAAAGTTATTTAACAAAGACTATTTAATAATTATAGGACTTATAGAGATTGCAAATACTTTTTTTTCTCTAAGTTGATTTCAGCTGTTTTCTTGGTGAACAGCTGCTTTCCTCATCCTGACACATGAGGTGTGATTACAAAGTAATGGGACTGGCTTTTGTGCGGCATGTGGAAGCCATCATATCATACACACAAGCATTTGTTGTCATCAAATGTGTTACTTGTCAGTGTTCTGATCAAATCAAGCATTTATAATTTTTTTGGGAGAGAGTATAAGAGGAAGAATGAATTTGGAGAAACTCCTGCCTCTGAAACATTTCTAACTGGTGAGACAAAGTTAAGAATTTAGGGGATATCCTCATAATTCAGGACAAAACTCTGCTTATGCCCTAGTTACTTGGACAACTAAGGAAAAATTTTGCTTTGTGTCTAATACATCTGTATAAATAGTTTTTATTCTCCATCCTGTCACATCACTGAAGGCTTATGGCACTAGATGACTCAGCTTTGCTGAATCTTGACAGGTGATACAAAATAGAAAGCTGTATTATTTGACTGGATAATTAAGCCAAAGAAATCTGTTGCATAGGAAGACATGAAGTTGTTTTTTTTTTTTTTTTTTTTTTTTTTGTTGTTGTTGTTGTTTTTGGCAAGGATCTAAACTATTTGTATTAGTTGTTTTTAAGCATCTAGATATTTCTCAAAACTTCAATTTCATAGACTTCCAGAAATTTAACTCTGGAACAGTATATCAACATAGGTAACAGTTTCTAAATGAGTAATCCTCTCAAAGTTTCCATTCATATAATCTTAAAATGGATGATGTGATCAATAATTTTTAAGAATAGGAAATTCAGTTACATTTGGTTGATATTTGGTATTTTGTTTGAAAGTGGGGGTCTTAAGGTCCCCTACCCAATTTCAGGATTTAATGATTTTGGTTCTACCTCTGTGAAGCAAGAATTGAATATATTCTTAATTTTTTATTATTAAATCTTCAGCAGTTGGATGGTCAGCCTCTTCAGCTGTCCTTTCCATAAATATATCTGGAATAGACATTACAACTGGAAAGTGAGACAGGTCTACAATTGAATAGGAGATGTTGAGAATTATTATTATTTTTTTTTTAAGAAGAACTGCACATATTTATTTATTTTTAAAATAGTTTTTATTTACCAGATATATGCATGGGTAATTTTACAGCATTGACAATTGCCAAACCTTTTGTTCTAATTTTTCACTTCGTTCCTTCCCCGCCCCCCCATGGCAGGTTGACCAATACATGTTAGATATGTTAAAGTATAAATTAAATATAGTATATATATATACATATCCAAACAGTTGTTTTACTGTACAAAAAGAATCAGACTTTGAAATAGCATACAATTAGCCTGCGAAGGAAATCCAAAATGCAGATGGACAAAAATGAAGGGATTGGGAATTCTATGTAGTGGTTCATAGTCATCTCCCAGAGTTCTTTTGCTGGGTGTAGCTGGTCCAGTTCATTACTGCTCTATTGGAACTGATTTGGTTCATCTCATTGTTGAAAATGGCCACATCCATCAGAATTGATCATCATATAGCATTGTTGTTGAAGTATAAAACAATCTACCGGTCCTGTTAAGCATTACTTTTAAGGATACTAAGTTTCTCTCTAAAACAAAGGCCAATCTCTTTATGATGCAATTTATATGCTTAGAAGTTATGAAATATTATAGTCTCCAAAGAATTAAAATTATGGGTCATTAAAAGTGCAGTGGAGAAGTCTATATTGGGGCAGGAGTGAAATTGATTTCTATAATCAATCAAGAATTACAAGGAGGGAGGTAAAGAAGGTGGTATAAGAGAGACATGACTGAGAAAAAATGATGTTATAGATATGTAATACAAGCAAGGGATAACCAATAAGCAGCCTGTTTTTTAATTCTATTGGTATTCATGCATTTTGCTAGATTTGAAGGAAAGCCTCCAGAATATTGGAGTACATAGGAAAAGACATAAATAAAAGTTGCAGATGATGGAAAGGAATGAGTGCATTTTCATATGGAGTATCCATAAGAGATCACAGGTATATAAAAGTATTGAAGTATTTTGATTGGTAAGAACATGGTTGATTGTCTTGTTTCCAGAAAGTAGTAAGGGCATTTAAGATAAATCAGAGCGGAATCAAAATGTATGAAGCATCATGTTAGCAATTTCTGGCTCAAGAGAGTATCCACTTAACATTTTAGAGTCCCTTAATCCCTGTTTCTCAATCTACAGTTTCTCAACTGTAAAATAGAGAAAGGAAATGGCAAATCATCCCAGTATCTTTGTCAAGATGCCCCATGGACTTGAATAACTGAGCAACACACACACACACACACACACACACACACACACACACACACACACACATCCAGAGTCTAAAAAGGACTCTAGATATAAAATATATAACATGATTATTAATAATATAATCTGCCTACTTTTTAATCCCTTGAAGAAGGGGAGGTGGATCAGAGTATGAGGCCCAGTGCTTATGTCTATCATTTTATTCATCATTTTTAGATGTCCCACTAACAGCCAATTGAGATTTTAGAGAAAGTTTCCTTTTGTATGGGCAATATTCTAATGAAATAATCTTTAAGTGGATATATTTCCTACATTAAAATAAAGATGGATGGTAGATTTCAATTTTGAAGGGATCTCAGTAGTCACAGGATCTTGGATTTGGAGTTGGGAGGGGCTCCTGGGTCATCTAATTTAATCTCTTCTTTTTACAGGAAATTGAAGTTAAGAGAGGGAAAGTAATATACATACATACAAACTCACATGTAAGCACACATGTATATAAGTACATATAAAACAGCAGGCACAAAGAGGCATACATTTATATATGAATATGTACATAGAGTTTATATAAGCATACACATGCATATATCAGTATTTATTTGCATGTATATATGCAGCACATTAAGGAATACATGTATATATGTACTATACATACAATATGCAATACATAATGTGTATATGTAATATATATGCATTTTGGTTATATATCTATGTAGCCACATGAAATACTGAAATATTAGACTATAAATCCCCATTAAGGAATAGGCTATATCTTATTTAAACTTACATATTTCCTCTAGCATACAGCAAAGTACTCAGAATGGCTCAGTGAACAGAGGAAATCTGAGTTCAAAGCTAGTCTCAGATAATTATTAGCTGTATGACTCTGAGCAAGTCATTTAATTTCTGTTTGTCTTAATCTACCAGAGAAGGAAATGGAAAACCATTCCAATATTTTTTGCTGAGAAAACCCCATGTAATGAAGAGTCATCCACAACAGAATGACTGAACAATTCCTATTTTATATAAATATACACATGCACAAACACCTATACCAGGATTTAAATTCAGATCTTCTAACTCTTAATCTAGTGCTCTTTCCATTGTACCAAGCGAATGCCATTATTGTAAAGATGAAGAAAATGAGGTTCATACAGGTTATTAACTTGCCCAAGTTTACAAAGGGAGGAAGGAGAGCCAAGGATTTGAACCCAATAACTTGGGCTCTAAAGTTCAGAACTATTTCTACTGTATCACAGGATCTCCCACTGCAGAATCACACTTCTATTTATTGGTTAATTGTTCACTTGCTTCAGTCGTGTCTAACTCTTAGAGATCCTATTTAGGATTTTCTTGGCAAAGATACTGCAGTGGTTTGCCAAACCATTTTATAGGTAGGAAACTGAGGCAAACAAGGTTAAGTGACTTGCCCAGGATCACACAGCTAGTAAGTGTCTAAGGATAGATTTGAACTAATAAAGATGAGTCTTCCTGAGTCCAGGCTTGGCATTCTAGCCACTGTGCCACCTAGTTGCCCTTTTAGTTAACTGCTTCTTTCTAAAACTTGTAATCTCTCAGTTATAACCTTAATCTCAAGGAAGAGATGAAATATAACCAAGGGAGGTACTGAGTTATGTAAAGACACTGGTTTGATAGAATATGCACAAACATGTATATTCAAATTCATATATTATAGTAAACTAAGCAAACATATGATGATTGATTATATGTTACCCAGGAAGAGCCTGGCTTCTTACATGCCATCCAAGAATTGGCTAAGGAGACCATAGCTAAGTCAAATTGCTTATTTTATAAAGCATTGTTGGAATTCCTTTCAAAGAGAGGTGCTAAGTACATGTATAAATAATATATAGAAATGCTCTATTAATGATGTTTTAAAGCAATAGCAGTAATTCAGACCTTTCAGTTTTAGTCTCTAAGAATATAATATCTGCATAAAGGACCAAATAGACTACTATTGATTTTTTGTTTTATTGTTTACTTAATTATCTATAGCATAGTGTATTTCTGATCAAGCTAAATATGTTAGAAACAAATTAAATATGAAATCCAGGTAAATATATTAAAGCCAAGAAAGTAATTTTTTTTGATTTGACACTGGCAATTCAAAATTTAATTGTTCAAAATTTAATTCAATTGAATATTTATTCAGTGCCAACTTTATTCCAAGGACTTTGCTAAGTTCTGGGGAAGATATACAAATTTAGATAAGATATAAACTGTAATGGGGTTTGTAGTCTAATGCTTCATGAATTCATATATATACATATACATATATATATATATATATATACACACACACACATATATAAACACTCTAATCTATAGATCTATCTATATGAATAGATCACTGATAAGGGAACTCCCTCCATTGGTGCCAAGAGCAGCCTTCTTACCTTAGACAAATTTTAGACCTGTTCTCCCATAAGTGATTCAAAGATTTTCCACCTAACATTCTGGAGTCCCTTAATCTCTCTGTACTTTAGTGCTGCATCTGTAAAATGGAGACATACTGGAGATGGAAATGGCCAACCACTCCAATATCTTTGCTGAATGATAGAACAACCCACACACATTTACCCATATACATGCATATACTTTTACATATCCTGCCTGCCAAACCAATCTCTTTTCAGCATATCTAAATACCTCCCTTTGCCATATTTCATCTCTTCAATGATATAAAGGTTGTCTCTGAGAGATTACAAGTTTTGGAATAAAGCAAGTCTAAAAAGACTCTAGATATATAATATTACTCACATTTATATAATAAAATTACATATTAATATACACACAATTAAACATTATATACAATCCTTATAAAAGTTATAAGGATTGTGATATAAATGCCATATTTTGTAATATAATTATATACACATGTATATCTGTGTGTATGGGTATATGTGTGTCACTCATGCCAGTCCAGGCTTTTGAGTTTTTCTCTGTTATCCCTTTTTCTTGCCATACAAGTAGCTCAACTTGTTTTCCGTCATACATGTATGAGGGACTTCTTGAGAATGTCTTGATTAATGTCTTAGTTTACTATATAAAAGAAAAAGACTGTTTCTTTTATGAATTCACTTGGATGCGTGTTCCCAATGTTCTTTGGTTCAGTCAAAATTTGGATTCCTTGAAGACAGTGATTTGTAGGATTCATAGCTATTGTTGGATAATAATAGAACAACAGTGTTGAAGAAATTGGTCTTTTTAGCAATTTAGTATTATTGAAATCACTGTACTATTTTTCCAAATGCAATCCAGCTTGTTCTTTTCCTACTCTTTGATACTGGGTCCAACTCATTGTCCATCTATGTTATGCCCCAGAAATGTACCAATCTGCTCAGTCAAGGACTATCTGTTTAGCTAATCTGATCATATTTTTCTTCATAGTCTAGTTAAGAAAAATGGAATGAAGAAACTACCATTCTACTCTAATTTTTCATATGTATAAGTGATGATGGATTGCTGAATATCATTACAAACTCTGAGAAGCCCTATGATGCTGGTAAAGTTTCATATAGAAGTATGTGAACAGAGAATATCTACTCTCTGACACCTAGCTTGACAACATTCATTATTAAGAGGCTACTAATGGATGCTTCTTGTTGGCTGAAGCATCTTACAAATCTATCAACTGAAGCTGGGATGGGTTGTTAGGCTGTATCACTGGAGAGAGCATCCATGTCAGTGAACTCACTTGAAGAATTGAAGTCCACAGTTTGTAGGCCATAGTAAGGATGGACTGCTTTCCAAATTTTATAACTTCACATTCAAATTAGATTTGAGATTGATTAGCTTATGAAAAGGAATCATCACCAATGTCAAGCATAGGTCAGCCTTTAAAGTTTCATTTAATTACATTTCATTCATTAAAGATAAATGAAAATGAAAGTATCGTAATTGGTAGGAGAGATTTGGAAAAGAGAGGTTTCTACCAAGTATGTATTACTTTCCACTTTGCTTCAAGTTATCTAAATAAGATAGGCCAATTTTTATAAGGATTATTTATATTTAATTAAATGAATTGAATAATTTCTCATTTGATATTTTGCTTTATTTTGATCCATTTCCTTATAACCCCGATTATTACCAAATTATTAATGAATATTGTTAATCAGAACCCTCATTATTTTAAAGCATCTTGAAAAAATAAAATGTTGGCTCAGTTTTTCTAAAGTACCATTAACAGCTAAATTTTCTCAAAGAAAAGATTCAACAATATCTATTGATAACAGTTTTGGGTCATCTCTACAACTAAAAAAGTATATTTCAAAAATGGCACAATTCCTAATTCATTCTAAAATGAAAAAGACTTCTTTTGTTTCCTCTTTTCCCTTCCCTTCCATAACTTATGAATGAGAACAAAGCATAGGATATCTAGGCATCCCTTGGACGTTAAAAGACTGACAATACCAAAAAGACAAAATTAAAATTAGAAATTTCAGACAAGGATCCTTTGGGGAAAACCATTTATAATAGAGATATCTCTTTTTCTTTCTTCCAGCTATTTATAATCAGATTTATAAGGATAACACAAACTAAGGACTCAATATATTTTTTTAAATACACAAATATTTGTGGATTTATAAAACACAATCTAAGAGATTCAAAATAATGATCTTTAAAAACAGATGTAAGGCACAGAGCTTTTGTTAAGGTGTTTCTTTTGTAAAAGTAGCTTAGTGTTAGTCTTTTAAGTACATTTTAAACCACCTGTTTCTAAGTGTTCATGGTGGCTATTAGAAGACAAGCTACAAGATGAAACAGCTGAAATGCAGGAATGCTGGAATTTTTTTTTTTTTTGAGTTAAAAAAAAAAAAAAACACCTCCCTGTTCTTATGTTTCTTGGGTACATGATTTATTTAGCTTCTAATTTCTTTTTTCTTCTTGAAAAAATCATTAATTTTAATTTATTTATTTGGAATGGAGCTAAAAAGAATAATTTTGTTCTTTTTCTTCAAATTAAAGAAAACCAGATGGGAATAAGAAAGGTACACTATACATTTGGCCAGGGTTAGTTTTTAGTTTGTGCCTATTGTTTATTTTTTAATGTAAAATGGAAAGTTGTTTTATTTCATACAAAAATCTTTCTTTATGTATCTTTTAACAGATGAGCTTTCCTTCTACCAGTTTTACCTTTCATAAAAACCCAAGAGAATAAAACAGTTAAATCACATTTTAGCATAACTTCTTATTTTTAAAACACATGTTTTTGTTCCAAAAAATCATACGCAATGAAATATTGGAACAAACAAAAAACACCAGTTGATTTTTAATTTCTAAATAATTTTTTAAAAGACATTGTATCCCTTATTACTTGCTTCATATTAAATCATCTGTTTTCCTCTCTAGTGAGTGGGGGCAACACAACCACCAAATTAAATATTTTAAAGTATTTCTATAAAGAGTAAAAGTAATTTCAGTGATTTAATATTCTGACTTTTAAATATGTCATAATTGCACAAATATACAATTCATTACATATGAAAAGATTTTCATAATACGAGTGATCAATTTTGCAAAATAAAAAGTAATTCCACATGTTTTTGCAACAGAGCACATAAATTTGAGAGTAATGAATATCATGAAAAATAGACTGAAGGAGAAGAAAGAGAACTGTCTAGAATATGGTGAAAGCCCTAACCCCCAAACTGGTAGCACTCTTAATAGTAAAAAACAATGAGAAGTTTCAAAATTATGGTTCTGTTTACATTTTAGTTGTTAAAGCAAATTCGTTTTTGCTTTGAGGTTCTGAACAATTTTTTTTTCATTTCCCCAAATATTTTTAAATTCTTAGGTGCTTGTATCTCACAAGGAAAATCCCATAGTTCACATTCATGTGCTAATTATAATCATGGTAAATGCCTTATAAATGTCCTTTCTTCATGACAAGTATAAAACAAATCTTAATTCAGAAATATGCTATTGATTCCTTGGTATAGATATATTTATCTAATTAAATCATAAGTAATCATTCATAATAAAGAAATATGTTACTTTGAGAGAATATTTCAATGCCAAGAATTTTAATTTTGAGTAGAAAACATCTGGTGGAATTCTTTTTTTTTGGGGGGGGTGATGAGGCAGGGGAATTACATGATTTGCCCAGGGTCACTTGGCTATTAGGTGTCTGACGTGAGATTTCAACTTAGGTCCTTCTGACTCTAGGGCCAATGATCTAGCTGCTATAAATTCACTACATTGCCCCTCTACTGGAAATTATAAGATTAACACCACTGTGAATTAATTAAAGTGTTTTATATATGTGTGTTTTTCTTGACAGCTACTATTAAATGATTATCAATTGTCTCTTAAAATAGAAAATTTCTATGATAAAATTATAATGTATTCTCCATGAAGAATAACATGCTACACCTAGTCAAACAAAATAAAGATGCTCATAGAACTGTCCTGGAAATTTAGGACCAAGATGACCTCTCTCCCCCAAAGGCAAATTATCATTAGTCTTTCCAAATAAGAAAAAGAAGCATTTGACCCCCCCCAATTGTCATTTTGTCAAAGGTTCTTAGTAATTCCATTCCTTTCATTCCTGCCCTTGATTCCAAATGTGCCTCAAGTACATCTAGTAAAGGTATCTGAGTCATGGCAACTGATAAGAAAAAATTAAAAAGAAAATAAACTAAGCATTTAACTTGGAAATGGCATATGTGGCCTCTCCAAGGGTGCTTTGATTCTATTGCTTACCAATTGTATGATCTTGAAAAAGTTACTTCATTATCTTTGCCTCAGTTTCCTCAGTTGTAAAAATGAGGGGATTGGACTCAATGATATGTAACATCTCTTCTCACTCTAAAAGCTATAAACCTTTGTATACATAAGCAAATTATCATTTCAGAATACTTATAAGATTGAGTTCAATGGTGACCTTTGGTTCTGTTAAGCAATTTAGGCAACTCTGATAAAAGTAGACAAGCTATAATAGCATCTAGGGGCTGATATTACACATACCCAATTTTACTTGAATTATTTAGATTTTTTTTTGTTTTAATCATTCTTCTAACAGCTTTAATTACTTGCTTTGTTTAACCAGCAGTGTGCTTGGGCCCCAAATTCTTCTTTTTGTTTTTCATGGCTTCCTAGTACTGGCAGCCTGAAAATATAATTTCTAGAGAAAAAGAGAAGATTAAACTACATTTTCCATGAGAAAAATTTCCAGGGTTAAAGATAGCAAGTAAACATATCAAAGAGACAAAATATAGAGAAGTCAGAACACAGCCAACAGTGATATAAGAAGCAAGAGAAACTTCTGGCTGAACATAGCCAGCTGGCTATGTTCCCCACTTCATTTTGCCAGAGGGATCTGGTCTGACTGTTACAGAATTCAAGACTTTTGGGGCTTTAAGACCTTAATGGAAATTCACTGAGAGTTCAAATCATTTAAGCTAAGCGCAGAGACCAGAAGCTATTCTTAAAAAAATTTTTTTTTACACCTGGTTTTGGATCATCTTTTAGGTAAAGATATTTATCCTTTTGTTCTCTTAGGCAAAAATTAGTCTAAACCACATGAGCTCATATCAACCGAGGAAAAGGGCAAAATGGTATGTGGGCTTTTATTGGAAGCTGCCAATAAGTCATTGTGGACGTAATCAAAAATTATTTGTAGTCAAATGGATCTTCTATTATAAAATCCTGGCAGAATCATACATCTTGGGGCAGCTAGAAAATATAGTAGATAGAGCTTTGGTCCTAAAGTCAGGAGGACTTGAGTTCAAATCCAGCCTCAGATATGGCCTCTTAGTTGTATGACCCTGGGCAAGTCCTTGGGGAATTACTTCACCAACAACAACAAAAAAAGAATCATAGTACTTTATCTTTTCAGTTACGTTGTTATTGTTTGTTATGTCATTTCCAGTTATATTCAACTCTTCATGACCTCATTTGGACTGTTCTTCATAAAGATATTGGAGTTGTTTGCCATTTCCATCTTTAGCTCATTTTACAGATGAGGAAACTGAGGCAAACGATTTTCCCAGGGTCACAGAGTTAGTAAGTATCTGAGGCTGGATTTGAATTCTGGAAGATGAGCCTTCCTGATGTGAGGCCCAGCACTCTGCACTATGGATATGCACCTAGCTGCCCCCTTTCAGTTATGTAATGGCTCAGATGTGGACCTTGGAGCTGATATAGATAGATTCTTGCTCTGAACACTCAGATAAGTGGGTGTTCTGCTTCATCCAGGTATAAGAATATTTAGCAGTTTTCATTCCTGTCCTCTTTCTGTTCAGACAATACTATGAACTTAAAAAATATCATCTAGTGATATTTTAAGTGAATTATAAATCAGAATTAATCAGCTTAAGTTCTTGGACAAATTGCCTGGTAGTAAACAATACAATCTTAACTATTAGAATAGATAGATTGTGGTGGTTTTTTTTTTTAAAAAGTTATTTGTTTTGTCTAGTTATAAAAGAAAAGATTTAAGTATTTTCCACAATGCTTATAAATCTAAATAAATGAATACAAGAGCTAAAAGTGTTAAAATATAAACTGAAACATTTCTAAACATGAAAAGTTTACTTACTTTAACTCTTTCATAGTTAGCATACTCAATTTTGAAGTTTTTCTGGCACATATTAGGCACTTAAATGCTTATTTCTTTCTTCCCAATAATTTGGCAGACAAAAAAAAAACTAATATGATTTTAAGTTATGTTAAGAAAAGCACAGATCTAGATGCCTCCTGAGCTCTATCTCAGCTCTAATATTTTTCCTTTTCCACTTCCTAGTGTAAAAAGCAATAATATAGCCAAAGTACAGGAATATACCCGAGGAAAAAGACTGGATAATTTATTAAATTGTTTATTTTTCAAGGACTAACTATCCAATCAACTATATTAGAACTTGTTAAATCACTGCTTCCAGGTCCTCACCACTTATTCCCAAACTCTTTATAACCTGGTTTCTACTGAAACTGCCCTCTGGAAAGTCATTAATTATCTCCTAATTGCCAAATCCATTCTCTCCCTTCCCGCACCCCCAAGTTCTGATACTCTATGAGCTTTTCATTATACTTTGTATTATTGATGTCTTCCTTTTCTTAAGCAATTTCTTTCCTTGCTTCTATGACAATTTGGTGTAGTAGCTTTCCTCTCTCTGACTCCTTGATTGACTTCTCTTTTTTTTTCCCTGACCTCTCCTTCTGGGCTTTCTCCAAATTCTGTCTATACTGACATTTTTATTCTCTATACTTTTTCCATTTTGGTAGTGCTCATTCAAAAACTGCTTCTATGCAGATGACTCCCAAATTTTATTACTAACTCTCACCCAGGGTTGTGCTGAAGTCATGTTCTAATAGCTAAGAGAGGATTATTAATTTTTTTGAGAGATAACTGCAGTTAAATGACTTACCCAGGGTCACACAACTAGTAAATGTTAAAGGTCTGAAAGCAGATTTGAACTCAGGTCCTCCTGATCCCAGGGCTGGTACTCTATCCACTTCATCATCTAGCTGTTCCTGGATTATTATATTTTCAGGAGGATTACAAATCAAGGGCTTTATTTATTGTTTTGTTGATTTTTGAGGCTGAAGAAAGTATTAATAATGCAGATTAAATTTAAAAGTATATATGCAAAACACCCCTTTCCCAGATCCTGCTCTATCTAGCTGGGCTGTTAAACATTTCCTAGTCAATCCCTTTTTCTCTGAGGCTGGGGTTAAGTGACTTGCCCAGGGTCACAGCTAGGAAGTGTTAAGTGTCTGAGACCAGATTTGAACCCGGGTCCTCCTGAATTCAGGGGCTGGTGCTCTATCCACTGTGCCCTGAAGGCTCTGATAATAAAGACTGTACTAACAATAGTAATAATAACTGGCATTTATAGAGTACATCAAAATGTTATATATGATCTCATCTGAATTCTCCAATATTTCTTCCCAAACTCTCTTTCAAAATCTGGTCCCATAGAAGTCAAAGGACCAGCTTCCCCTTCTGACACTCCCTGTGTGATGTCTCTTGTTTCCTCATTCATGAAATGAAGGACTGGGCTAGATAGCTTCTCAGCTCCCTTCTGACACCGAATCTATGATCTTATGATTTTTTCCTTTCTATTCTACTGTTGACACTCTACCTCAGTTTTTAATTACCTCTCTAGTGCAATGCTTCAATAATTTACTAAGTTGTCTCTGTGCCTTCTTTCCTTCTTTCCTCTGACCTATCCTGCATAGCATAGCTGTTACTTTCCTAAAGCACTCTTTTGATTGTGTTACTGTCTATCCTTGCTCAAAATCCTTAAAAAATGAATACCTACTATTCTTTGAGGTCAGTGATTGTGTCTGACACATGTTTTTAATCCCCCAAAGCACTTTGAACAGAGTAGTTGATCAGTATTTATGGAATGACTGAAGAAAGGAATGATAGCTCTATGATTTCTCGGATCTAATCTCTATATCACTGGATTTCCAGTCTTTATTTTAAAATTTATACTATCATTGCTTCCTACTCATGTGATTATCTTCACTTTTGGCACTTTGTTATAAATTATTGATATTCACAATGCCATTTTGAACTAGTCACAGCCATTTGGCTTCCCTTCCCTCCTCCCTCATTACATTTTTCCCCTTTTACATAAAAGAGTGAAAGCCATGAGCCACTTGTGAAACCTTCTATTTGAAGGATTTACTCTCAGAGGTTGAACTAGTTTAATAAACCAATTAAGAGGGCTGGCTGCAGGTGTGGCCAGAAACACCTGAGAGTCAGACACTATAATCATTACAGTGAGGAAAGAGTTTCACCTTTTCAAACTGGTCCAAGATGCTAAGGGAGAGGTTTTCTTTACTCTGACTGCTCTTCCACCTATCTAACTTGCTTGCCAAAGGCAAGTCAAAAGACTGGCACAAATTCTAAATGATACTTATAAAATTAAAGTTTTAGTTTCTTTGCTGCCATACAAGTATCTCAGAGAAAATGATGGGAAGAACCCAAAAATCTGAAACTTTCAAGGCATAAATATTTAATGATATGCTAACGAGTTTTCATTATTTATAGGGGATTAAGATATAGATGCCCATAGGCTAAATCTTAATTTAAGTAAAGGCAGGTTGGTTTTTTTTTTTTTTTTATCTGCTTCACTTTGTGGGTGGAGAACTGACTTTTATATTAAGCACTACATTAACAAGAAAAGCAGAAAGAACATGCTAAAAGAAGGATGGTATTGTTTCAGTCATGAGAGAAAAGGTCAGATAGTGTAATATTCTTATTTCTACTCTTGTTTATATTTGTTTTTCTTCAAATGGTCAATAATTGGCCTCTATGGCCAGATTTTGTATTGATATCTGTTTTGCTCATGGTGTTTCCCATGCCATGTGGGTATGCAAAAGTCTCACTTTGATGTTTAACTATTGTATGTGGGTGACCTGGATTTCTCAAAGACATGCCAGGAAGAATAAGCTCTAGCAGGGCCTGCTATTCTGGAAAGTCTTTCAATGCTTTACTACTTACAGTCTATGTCTTCTTTCTGAGGACCAGCTTTGTTAAATATGGAGGAATCCTTTTTACTAAAAGGCTGGGCCCTAAGTGATAAATTCTTTGGCTGTAAAAACCCATTAATGTTTCTCATAAAGCTGTACTTGGAACATAGGAAGTGCTTAATAAATGATTTCATTCATTTACTGGACACTAACATATGTGTGGATCTGTATTGAACACATGCAAATTATGGTAAATGACCTAACTGTTCACGTAAATCAGCAAGAAGAATGAACAGAAAAAGCAGCAATACTGAAAAAGCTAAGGAAAATTTGTTCCCTTTTCAACTCACTAGTCTTTTCTTGATCTTTATTAGACTAAGTGAAATAAAGATATGGGCAATAATTTGTATAAATCATGGAAGAAACGTAAGTTTCTCAAGTAACCACAGGTGTATAGAATTAATCTCTATCTTTCTTCTCTAGTCACTTGGTTTGACAACACTACTCAAGGATTATATAGTACACATTTGATTGGCTAGAGGCAACCATAAACACTTGTGTCCCTATTGCCTATCTGCCAAGAGACTATCTTAAATAACACACAAAATTCCTTCAGAATATAACTTTGAAGAATGTTATATAAACCTAACATTAAGGGAAAATTGCCCAGTGACCAAGTTTAAATACAAACTATAAGTAGCATTTGGTATTAAGTAGGCTCAAGAGAACTCATTAGAGTATATCCATTCAGCAGTTGCTTTTATGCGGCAAAGAGAAGCTGCTGAAGTGAGAAAGATTGTCATCACAGTAAATCTAAGCATCTACAAGGAATTCATAGTGTTCTCTACAGCTGTTCATTTTGTTATGCCCACATTGTTGCACACTTGTGGGTACAAACACACATTCTCCCTTCCTCCTCCTGCCACATTGTTCTAAGGAGAGATCACTCAAAAAATCTTACATTTCAGCAGTGACAACTGAAAGAAACAACAGTTGCCTGGTACAGCTGTAGATTAAATGCAAAGGTCAAGAAATGGTAACAAGCAAATGTGGCTCCAACTGTGAGCACAGAACATAGGATAGATATTTTTCAGGAGAAATCTTCCTTTGGAAACCTTAATTCTCAGAGCCTGTGCTGTCAATTACTTAAAAAAAGATACTATAAGTCCATTTTCTTTTCCCTCTAAATCCAATTTAAGGGAAAAAAAGAAAAACAAATTATAGTAGAAAGCACTGAAGATGTTAAGTTGAAGTTTGCTATCTTAATGATGCACATATGAAACAATAAAAACCTAACTATAAATTACTTTTATCTAGATGGAATTTAAGAGAAATCTCCAAACGTCTATTTGATCAACTAATTCTTCCTAATATTGTTTCTTATTTCCCATTAGCACACCCCTATGAAAGCTATAAAAATCCCTTTTACCCTGCTTTGCAAGGGCTCCATAATTCATGTTATAACTCTATATAATTCATTTCTTTTGTTGTGTCCTAAATAGTGTAAGTGAAGAGAAATCTATTTGACTATTTGTAAGAGCGGATTTTGTTGTTATTTATTCTGTCACTCTCTAGAGCCCTATCATGGTTTCACATTTTTCAAATCACACATAAAAATGTATTTTTGGAATCTGGGGTAGAAACCAAAAAGTTAGAGAGAGAATTCTTTGGCAACAAGGGCAAAATAACACACAGAACTATGGAACTTAGAGGTGGAAGAAATTCTGGAGATCATTTAGTATAAATATCCACCCAAATCAAATACAACTAACAAGTTTCCTAAGACTACATCAAAAAGACCCACAAGTACCTTAATGTCCACACAAAATCTCTAGTACTTTGTATAGTTTCTGGCAGATTCTGGGAAAGAAAGGTGTGAATGTCAGCAAAATATGTCTTTATGAGAATGCTATCAAATTATTTGTACAAATACTGAGCAGTATTGTTTCCTTTATGAACTGAAATATTCTTTGTAAAATGAATGGAATGCAAATTGGTCCCAAGTTTCTTATACTAAGTATTTATGTTACATAGTATCTTTGTGCTCAGCTAACAGAAAGTTTGAATGAATACATTAAAACCAAGGAATGACTAAATATTTTCCTTTAATGAATCATTTACATTTTACTTTTCTCTTTGAAATTCCACAGTCAAAGTGGCAGAGTAGTGAGAAGTAATATGATGAGTTCCTTTCATAAAGATGTCTCTAAACAAACCTAGAAACTGAAGCAGACCAAAACCTTGATGGGAAAATATAGAAAGTGCCACATTGACTCATTTGTCCAGTCTTGCTTAGCATAGGGAAGAAAGACAGGAAGGTATGTGGATATTGGGGACTTCCAGGGAAGTGAGCTTGCATGAATGCTTCTAGCACCCTAGCTTGAGGGGAGGTCTTACTTTCTTACCAGGGAACCATCAGATCCATAGATACTGAGATAGAGACAGGGATGAACTGGAACTTGTAACTACCCAGTTCTGAGTCACAAATCCTGAGCAGACTGAAAGTAGATCTGCATATGGGAGTGATGTTCCCAAATAGGGAGGTCCTGGACATTGCTGATGAAAAGATCAGAGCTGCAAAGAAACTCTGAAGTTCAAATATAGGAATGAAAAGAAACATGGAAAAGTAAATATGAATATGCAATGATAAAGAATTAAACAAGGATAATTTGTTTATATTAAAAATGAAATGATATACATGTATGTCCCTATCACCATCAGAAGTCACAGAAGATCAATTAGACAAGACCTGGAATTGCTTCTTTTATGTCCTGATGATTTTAAGAATTAAAAGTGTGGAAGAAGAGAAAGATAGTGGAAGAATAATATACTGGAATAGAGGGGAAAAGGAGGTTAGAGAAAATCATCTCATATAATCAGGATACATATAAAAACAAGGAGGAAGCTGTGAGTAAGGAGGGAGCTCACACTTGAACTTCACTTTCATTTGAACTGGTCAAAAGAAAGAAAAACACACAAACATTACATACATAGTTGGGTATGGAAATATAATCCACTCAACAAGGAAATAGAAAGGACGGGGGAGAGATGTGGAGTGAGAATTAGAAAGTGGATAGATTAAAGAAGGGATTACATCTAAGCAAACAAACTATAAGGGTATAAAAATTATAACTCTTTTTGAGTTAGAAAAGAATGAGAATCTGAGGGGGTACCCACAAATTAGGGAATCAATGAACAAGTTATACTATATAAATGTAATGGGATACAATTCTGCTGAATGAACTATCAGTGCAATGACCAATCATGATTCTAGAGGACTAAGCATGTAATGAGTGACCAGCTATTAATAGGCAGGTGAAGAACTCAAGAGTTTAGAAGGAGACAAATATCTTTTTGGATATGGTCAATAAAGAAAGCTGTTTTGATTGACTATATGTGTTTGTAATGTGTTTAGTTCTGCCTGTGTTCTCAACTGGGGTAAAATATAGGAAGATGAGAGAGTAGATTTGATCTGATTAAAAAAGATTTTATTTTATCATATTTATTTAGCACAGAACTGCTATTTAATGTAATTCATTTCATCTAAGACTTTCCATACAATTTAATTTATCTTTATTTATTTTCAGGTTACTATTAAAGTATGTGAGAGCAATTCCATTTTGTAAGCTGAAAAATGCAGGCTAAAAGTTTACTGACGTTATAATACAATGAGACAGTAATTAGGAATCTCGATTGTCAATTGATCTGTAAACAGAACATATTATTAATCACCTTGCTGTTACAAAGACCTAGTTGTTTCTTTTTTTATGACAAAGAATGTGATGTGAAATTTGCCTTAGACAGACAACCTGCTTATGGGCAATGCTGAAAAAGATCTGCAATGGTTGCTATCATGCACTTTGATACCAAAACACATGCATATATGTACAACCCTTCTTATCAACCTCATGAATTGTGAGAACATAACAGAAGGAAAAGTTAAACATGTTGTGAACTGTTTTTTCTCCTTTGTTTATGTATGCAGCTAGGTTACACAGTGGATACAGTACTGAGTCTGATGTCAGAAAGATGAGTTCAGATCTGGCCTCAGATATTTACTAGCTGTGTGACCCTGGGCAAGTAACTTAACCCTGATTGCCTCAGTTTCCTTATTTGTAAAATGGAAATAATAATAGCATCTATCTTCCAGAGTTAGTGTGAGGATTAAATGAGATAATTATGCAAAGAGTTTAGCATAGTGCCTAGTATATCATTAAGATCTTACATAAATGTTAGTTATGCTGATAATATAGAATGGGAAAAGTGGATACAGAACATCAGGCTGAATGAAGGAGAAAGAAAGTCATGGAAGAAGAGAGCCCTATCTTTGACAAGAAATTTCAAATAAACACTCAACAGAAACAGATAAAAAACTCAAAAAATTTCTGTGTGAAATCATAACAACACTCTGATAATAAAACTATAAAAAAAGAATAAATATGGCAGAGAAAGGTCTATAAAATTTGACAAATTAGCATTCTAACTTCAAATTTAAGTGGCAGTTATTAGGAGTACATTGGCATTATATCAGTCTCCTATTGCTATCTCCATTTCTCTTTTGTCTTTCACCATTCCTGGGTACCAGAATGGTCATTGATGCTCTTCCTACTATGAATTCTCCAAATGGATATATGCTTCCTTCCTCAGGGTCTTGCTGACTGGTGAGAGCATCAGACACCTGACTACATTGTCTTTCTGCTTCCTGTCTTCCTACAGATTCTATTCCTCTTACCCTTCCCTATTTGGCACTTCTTGCTCTGGAAAGAGTAACCAAAACAATACTTCCATTACGTCTGGAAAGAGTTCATCATTCTGTGTCTCTGTGACTTCACCCTTTCCTGGTTCCCTTTCCCCTCCATGTTACATATCACAAGTAAGATTCTTGAAGGCAGACACTGCCTTTTTGTATTTGTTTTCCCAGGACTTTGAAATAGTGTGTGGCACATAGCATTCATTTAATAAATGCTTTTTAAATTCTTTTATTGATTCAGCAGGGAGAAATCATCCAGCTAAGTAAAAGGAAATATATATAGGTGGGAAATTATGTGCTATTTTCTAGAGAAGATTCTCACCTAAAAATCTGGGCTAGTTTTCTTGGGCTCATGGGTAAGAAGCCTTGGGTATGTGACACAGAGGGAAATGGGACACTTACAGTTTTACTCCAAGAAAGGCCTGTAGTATGATGTTCCTTGATGTATGCTTGAAGCTCAGTCCAGATGTTCAGGTACGACTTTACCCAATCCACATGGCGTAAATCGCTTAATCAGAGAAAGACATGACCATAAAAGAGTGATGATTTTTTAAATGCTACATTTATATCTACTAATCGAAAAGACCTGAACCAATTGCTATTTTTATAGCTTTTCCCCCATTTATCTCCAAGGAGAGAAAAAAACGCATGTGGAAATCATCTGCATATTCCAGATTTGATTTTTGTCTATATTAATAAAAGAAGTAAAAGAAATCACAAATTAAGTGGGATAAGTTAAGAAATTTGGAAACTTCTCTTTCTCAAAATATGGGCAAGCTTTTATGTATTCAGGGATTTAGAGTTTCATCTTAGGACTGTTTTTTTATTTTTAAAACTTTTCTCAATAAACACACACAAATGTGTGTGTCTGTGTGTATGTATATATTTGTGCATGTACACATGCATGTACCATATTATTTCTAAAGGCTAACCCCCCAAAATACACTTTATTCTTTTAAAGAGAACTCTTTAAAAAGATAAAATGCAAAGGTATAAATAAATAATTACAACTGTATGTGGTGATTTTTTGGCAAAAAAAAAAGTATGAAGAACTGTTGCATAAAAATACCTTTACTGTGTAAGTTGGGTAACTGGACAATTGAAAGACAAGGGAAGTGTGGGGTGAAGTTGTCCTGGAGCCCAGGCAAGGCAGCCTCAAACAGGAAAGTTTGTAGACCATATTCAACTAAAGGAAAAAATAGAGTAGTGGGGACCTCTTTGTGACTTCTGCCTCTTATCTAAAGCAAACTAGAGGACAAACGTGGTATGATTATTGTTCACATCTTGGTTTTGTATAAGCCAATTTGGGGAGAAAAAATGAGGTACATATTGAACAAATACCATATATGTGTGATGTATAATGCATATACATATAACTGTATATATTGAGCATATGTTTGCAACAATGGTAGATACAAATATTGTTATTTGCATTTTGCAATGGAAAGAGTTGAAGTTTCCTGAGGTTAACCTGTCAGTGGTGACATAGTTATTGTGTCAGAAGGATCTGAACCTCAGTCTTCCTGACTTCAAGTTTATGTAAATTTGGGTGAGCAAAGCCATTTTCTTCACTGTAATAAGCATATCTTAATTTAAATTGGCTCATTAATCCATTAGTGTCCAGATTTTAATTGGATAAAGTATTGGAAAGGGAGACTCACAGTTATTAAGTTAGATGCATATATTTACCTATATTTTAATTTTTTTTAGAACTTGACAAACACCTATCTATGAACATGAGCATTCCCATGTACAGATGTCATGTTGATTATATATGAAACTGGATATCATATTCCCAGCTTGCTTTATTTAAAAGTATATTATAAAATTTAAAAACTATCTACCTTGTCTGTCTTCCCCTGAAGTTCTATTTGATGTATTATTTTAAAAAAATACTTCAATGACCTGCTAGAGCAGGGTTTCTTAACCTAAGGTCCATGAACTTATTTTTAATCTACATATTGATAACAGTATATATGTATATGTATAAATGTGTATATCTATATATCTGTATGCATATATATATATATATATATATATATATATATATAAATTGATCTCCTTTGTAATTATATATACCTTGTTTTATGGATTTAAAGATATTCTGAGAAGATATTTATAGACTTATTTATGAGACTGTCAAGGGGATTTGTAACACAAAAAATTGTTAAGAAGCCTTGGGTTAGAGGTATTTACTAAAGGATAACAGAATCAGCTGCAATTACCATGGAAAAATCTGCACCAGGGACAATACATGGATAAAATAAAGACAGTGATGAAGCCAAAACAACTAGTTTATTTTGGTCTCTCACTGTGGGAGAATATCAGTCAATACACTTGGTTTTATTGTAAACTCAGACTGTTGTAAACAGTCCTTTAATGAAAGATACTTAAAAACTGCTCCACAAAAGGAAGAAAGTTAGAGGTCATCAACCTGTCTTTTAGTTTTCCTGCCTTTTTTTTTTTAAAGGTAAGAACTGTTCAGTGACTACAGTATGCCACAAAATACTGTGAAAATTTTCTGTAGATTCTGAATGAAACTGCAAGTACTGGAAGAATGAAGCAAGTTTGGGTATGTTTGCAATGTAGAGCAAGAACTGATATTGATTGAATACAAACTAAAGCATGCCAGTTTTCACTTTCTTTCATTCTTTTACTTTTATTCAATCTTATTGTATAAAGTAACTAATATGAAAATGTTTTACATGGTTGTCCATGTATATCTGTATCTGATTGCTTATTGTCTTAGGGATGTGGAAGAAAAGGGTGGGAGGAAGGAACAGAATTTGAAACTCAGAATTAAAAAATGTTTTAAATTGCTTTAACATGCATTTGGGAAAAAATAAAATATATATTAAAAAAGTGAAAGTAGGTATTCACTCAGGGTATTCTGTATCCCTGGGGTGGTCTGTCTCTGGCAATGATGAGAGTGTTTATGGCCAGGGTTCTGGTTTTACTGGAAGCGAGGTGAATGAGTTCTTCTGGCAACTATTCCAAAAGGCTTTTAATAGATTTGCCCTTGATGTTGCTAAAAATACTCTTTCCAGCCAAATTCTAGCATTTATGAACTAGTCTTAGAGTCTTTTTTGTGGTGTCAGACCACTAAGTCTGATAAAAAAGAAAATCTCAACTCCTCAGTACTACAGCTGAGATGCCAACTGGTACAAGGTATTATTACTTCCCCACCCTACCCTTCCCCAATACAGAGAAAAGGAGTGATGCTTGGGAAGTAAAGCAGGTAGAGAGAAGGACACATTAATGGGAAAATCAAACATTTCCAAGTTGGTATGTAAGAAAAATAAGGAAGGCTAAATGATGTCAGGTGTTCTCTTTATGTTCTTGTAGGATAATATTAGTGTCCCTCTGAATCAATACTAAATGTGGCTTAAGTGACTTGAGTCACTCTGTGTGTGAGTGTGTTTGTGTCAGTGTGTATAAGAGTAGAGGGTACTAACAGATTTTTTTTTTTACCTCCAACAATCACTAATATGAAGATGACCTTTTAGCAATTATTGCTTTCATGTTTTAAAAGGGAAAATGACTTGCAATCCTATTACCATCAAGTAATTCATGTTATTGAAGATAATTTGGACTCAAGTCTATCTGGGTAATTTAACACAGCCCAAACTCTCTGTATGAGTAGTGAGAGAGAAAAGGAAGAATGATAGTTCTTGGGGGAATAGCTGTTCCTGACTCACAAAGAATCATCTCTACTGAGAACAATAAAGATGCCAGATCCCTTTTGTTGAGTTATTCAAGAATAATTCCCACAGTTGAACTTGACCTTAGTATATAGCTTTAGCCATGATGTTTAGTCAAAATATATCTACTCTCTGTGAAAGCAATGATGGTGTCACTGGTGACAATGAAATTTCAGCCAAAACTTGAAATAAGCAAAAAGTTAAGATGAACAACATAAAAAGTATACTATAAAATATAGTATACATTCATATATTATTTATAATTTTTATTTTTTTCATTTGCCACTTAAAATTGTAATTTATTATACAATATGCTTGTTTTTCTCTTATTCCCACTCTTAAAGCTATATTGGGAGGGTGAAGTGGAATCTTAATAATTCAGTACTCCAAATTCACTTTCATCTGAAATATATAGATTTTTAACAAAAACAATAGTGCTATCTTCCCCTTTCTTATCCCTCTCCAAGAGAAAATTCATGACCTTATTTGGAGTTTTCTTGACAAAGGTACTGAAGTGGTTTGCCATTTCCTTTTCCAACTCATTTTACAGATGAGAAACTGAGGCAAACAGAGTTAAGTGACTTGTCCAGGGTAACACAGTGAGTTAAGTGTCTGAAGCTGGATTTGAACTCAGTTCTTTATGATTCCAGGCCTAGAATTCTATCCAATGTGCCAATTCATTATTGTTGAGAACTGACAGTAATGGTATAGATAAAGTTTACATAATTTTTAGCCAAGCGCTTAGCAAATTATTTCTTTGGATGAGAAAAAAAATAGAGATTCGGGCTAGAAGATGTATAATTAGTTTGATTCCAAGTTACTTGGTATCATCTTGGAGAGAAGAGATGAAGTGTCTCAGATCTCTGACTCTGGCCCTGTTGCATATTTCTGTTGATGACTTAGATGAAGCCATAGAGAGGTCATCCCATTTGCACCTGATGTCAATCTGAGAGAGATCCCTAACATGCTAGATGACAGGTAGACTCCAAGAATATCTTGATGAAGTAGGACAATGGGTTGAATTGGATAAGATTCATGTGGACACATATAATGAATATGTAAATAAAAAATAAAAAGTATTTATTTAACACAAGGCAAAATCAATTGCATTAGATACATGACAGAAAGAAATTATTAGATAAGAGCTCCTGGGGAAAATATGAGAACATTTTTTGGGTGGACTTTGAACTCAATGGAAATTGATGGTAAGTGTGACATGGCAGCCTCCTGGGATTACTTTTAAATTTGAAATATTGTTATTCCTTGTCTTATTGATTTCAAGCCAGTATCCCTCTCTTATCTGCCCTTTTCTTCTTTACATGGCTTCATTTTCTGATTTCTTTCCTTAACTTTACAATTTATTGACATTTACAAACTGATGTTACTAAAGAAGATACAAAATGAAGTGATATAATGGAAAGAGATTCATTTATGGGGCTGAGACCAGGTGTGAGGCATTCAACATGTTTTGGGTCTTGGTTTTCTCATCTGTGAAATGTGGATAATAACATTTACTAACTCTCTTGTGATAAAAACTCTTTAAAAACCTTAAAACACTTGTAGATATATGACCTATTTTTACATTATAGCAAAAATGGGGGAAAACATACAAAGTACACAAAACTAGAGAAGGTGTTCATCACAACAATAATAATGAAGTAATATTTGAATACCTGGATATTTATTTCATTTCTGATTTTGTTTTGTCTATATACATAAATTGAATTTTAGAGATTTCTGAAAGAAATAATGGACTCTACTAAACAACAATTCTCTGACTACTTCCAAACAATCAACTTCAAAGTAATGATAATAAAATAAGGCAACATACCTGTGTTTGTAGTCCTTTAAGACCCTGTTAGTATAAAATGTAGCAGCATCATTCATCTCCTTGACATAAGGACCTGGTTTGGGGGACTAAGAGAACAGCACCATCACCCCAGCATAGAAGAAAAAAATAACAAAGCAAGAAAATGGTTCAGAGAAAAAAAGATGAACAGTGGAGGTAGTGATACTTTAAAGTTATTAAGCAAAAAATGAGTGCATTAAAGCTACAGAGCATGATATCATAGGTTGCACAGAACATGTTAAGCAGAATAAATATTTGGCGTAGGCTGAAAAAAAAGAGGAAAAAAGTCTCCACTAATGCATCGGGTTAAAGATGAAGAAACAGGAAAAGGGAATTATATCTTTTTATGTGTATAAATATTAGCTGTGACTTCAACTACCAAAAGAGTGCCAAGATGAGGCATCCACAAATTATGGTCTAGACTTACCACTGCTATCCACCCCAGTGCAGGGATGCTTTCACTCACAGCTGAAAGATGATTAAACATTTGACTCCCCCGATTTCTCTCTCTGAAAGTCTGTATTTCCTGAATCTTTTCTGATATTGGTTTGAGAAGTGCAGCCACATCATTCTGCAAATAGCCAAATAAAAAATATTGTTATTGAAGACAGAACAGAAACAAAGATGCTCTATCCATGTTGGTCTAATCAGAAGCTGCCAAGATATTCCATTTGTCTGATAGCGTAAAGTAAACATAAGTGAAGTTTCCAGAACAGAATGAGTTGTTTTTTCCTCCTGTTACAATGTCTAAATAATCATCTCCCAAACTTTCAAAAAATTCACATATTTTTCCAGGTTAACATTATTCTCTTCTAAGATATAAAAAAAAAATACAATAGCATCAAAACTCTTTTTATGCAGTTAAGGTTCATAATGCATATAGTGAAATGAAACACCAATGAAGAAAGTATCTAACACTTGGTAAAGATCTCATTTGAGGATCTTTTGAGGTAAGTTGCTCAAGAATCCTAACTCTATTTTGCAAATGAGCAATCCAAACCTTCATTATAAAGAAATTACTTTCCCGTGGATCACATAGGATTTGATCAGGGCAGAACTGATTAGTACCCAGTTGTTTTTTTTTTTTTTTTAGTACTACTTCCAATGTACTTTCCATCATAACCTTCTTCCAGAATAACTTTAACTATTCTCAAAATACCAGTGAGAAACTAAAAATTAAAATTGTTATTCTTCTATTTGGAATGATCTGGTTTGTCTTTCAAAACAATACAAACTCAGTTTGTACTTGCCAATTTGTGAAGTCCCTGGATGCTGTGTAAACTTGGTCATAATTACTAGAAACTGTGACTACTTCTGAACTAATCATCTGACATGCCAGTCAGGTGGAAAAATATTACTGTAATAGCCAGTATAGAAATGCTATATTAATTCACAATTTATTTTTTTCTGTTTTCTTAACTTTAAGAAGTAAAAACAATAGTATTCTGTTATCCAGTCATTTCCTCTTTGTGATTTGCCATTTAGTATCTTATAAAGCTTTGATGTGAGCAATTGAAGAGATGTGAACTGCCTTTAATTAAAATCTATTTCCTGAAAGTCCAGTCCTTTGCTCAAAATTTGCTTGCTTCACAGTCATTCTCAACTAGCACTTGGAGCCTTTATTTTAAAAATAATCACCACTACTGGAAACTTCCTGGTAGAGATGAAAAAGAAGGAAAAGTGAAGGAAGTTATTTTTAGCTTCTTTTATTTTTTTATTGTTGAGTGATACCACTTGGACACAAGTCACTTGGCAAAGATATTAAAGTTCTTTGCCATTTGCTTTTCCAGTTCATTTTACAGATGAGAAAATCGAGGCAAACAGGGTAAGGTGACATGTCAAAGGTCATAGAAAGCATTTGAACTCAGATCCTCCCACCTCCAGGCCTGGTGCTCTATTGTCTATGTCATCTCCTTGTCCTCATCTTCAGTTTCAGAAGCTGTCAAAATTCATAGTTATCTGTGAAACATATCTTCACCTTATATAGCACCTTTAAATCCTACAAAAATGGAAACTAGCAAACTTATTAAAGTTCTTAATTCAATATATGGGTCTCTTTGATAGGCATGTCAGATAAATCAGTCAACTAGCATTTCTTAAGCATTAACCATGTACCAGGTGCTCTTAATATGAGATAAGGCAAAAAATAGAGCTTACAGTCTGGGGGAACATGCAAACACTTGCATACAAACAAAAACTACATAGGATAAATTGAAGATAATTGGCAGAGTGAAGGCCCCAGTGTTAAGGTAGGGGTTGGGAAAGGCTTCTTTTAGAAGGCAGGATTTTTGTCTCAAAGGGAACCAAGGAAGCAATCTCCAACATTCTGTGAATCGATAACTTGACTAATACTTGACTAACCTCTCAGTTTCTCTACTGCATTTCACTTTATACACATAGATCAAGAGAAAATTTTTTTTGAGTAGGATCTAAGAAATGCATGAATCCTGGGGCCTTATTATCAAATTATCAAATCTAGACCTGGTAGAAATCTTGGTACCCATCCAGCCCAATTCTCTCACTTTATAGCTGGGGAAACTGGCACCCAAGGAAGTTAAATGATTTATCAAGTGTCAAGTAATTAGGGGTGGGATTTGAATTTTTATCCTCTGATGTCAAAGCCAATGCTCTTTTCACTGCACCAAGCTGCCTTTTGGGGAAATAAATTATTTCCCAGAAAGGAAAAGATTCCTTGGTTTTGTAAGAGCAGGTCACAAGGCAACCATGTGACACAGTGGATAGAGTGCTGGGCTTAGAGTCAAAAAGATTTAAGTTCAAATCCAGTTTGATACTTCTAGCAGTGTGACCCTGGGTAGATCACTTAATCCTCTTTGCCTCAGTTTCCTCATCTGTAAAATAAGCTGGAGAAGGACATGACAAACCATTCCAGTATCTTTGCCAAGAAAACCCCAAACAGGGTCATGAAGATCCAGACATGATTAAAAGGCCTGAATAACAAGCTTAATCAGGCTTAAAAAGCCTTTCTTGAATCAGTGCTTAAGAAGCAAACATTTCTATCTACTGAAAGCAGGCAAAAGTAACCACAATGCAATGCATGATCAGGAGTCTCTTATAATATTCTCTCAAAGTCACCAAATGTTGGTCTGTGGTTGCCACACTGAGACCCAGCTGCAACAATCTGTAAAGCCAAAACAGTCTTATTGGGGAACCTTTGAGAAAAGCCAGGAGAGCTGAAATGTTGCTGATTGCTGGCCTATCGCCTTCAGAAAAAAAAAACAACCAGGGCCTATGTATTTATAATTTCAGATAGATTTATTAAGTTGATTCTTATTTATCTCTGACTTCCCAAGAACAAACCATAAAGTTTGAGAAGACAGAGGATTTGGGAAGATATTTTATATCAGTTATCTGATCGAGACATCATAAAGATTGGGAAAGTCTGCTTCTGCCTCAGTTTGGCAATAGCGTGCAGAAAGTCAGAGCTGTTTTCCCCTACCCCCTTTCCCTGCATTAAACATGTAAGGCTGAAAGTATTGAGTGCCACAGCTATGAGTCTGTTCTAATAAACAGCAAAGCTTTTATTCTGTGCCAGCAGTTTTCTCTTACAATTTAAAGTAGGTTTACATTCTCCAGCTCTTTTTGAACTTTTGCAGTGGGGATTCAAAACAGATAGAGAATGTTTTTAGCTCTCTGGTCTGTTTCCAGGAAGGCTTCACAAAAGGCTAACAGGGGAGGATGATGACAAAAAGACACTTTCACCTACTTAAGCATTGAGCACACAGTAGGTACTCAATGAATATTTGTTGCATTAAACTGAAATAGAACTTTTTCCTAAGAAGAGAGAAGAGTCAGTCACTTAATAGGTCTCAAGAATTTATTTAGAGGTTTAGTGGCATTTTTCCTTATTTGGTTAACAATCCAAGCACTCATTGGTTATACATATCTGGAATGGCCCTACTTTGCAATCATTCTTTGACTTTTCTTCAGGCTTCCATTACTCACATTCCCTAGGCAAAATCACATTTGACAAAGCAAAAAATGTGAGGGAAGAAAGTCTCTAGATTTCTATAGTCCATAGGTTTTAAGGTACTATATGTTTATAGATTCCAAGTGGAATAATTAAACAACAAATATTAGATGACTACTATGTAGTAGACATTGTGTTCAGTGATAGCGATGCAAAACCAAAACTGTAACTATTGCTGCCTTCAGGGAGCTAACATTCTAATGGGAGGATCCCAAGTACATATAAATATATTCTTGTTGTGGAATCACTTCAGTAGTATCTGACCCGATTTGGAGGTTTTTTTTGACAAAGATATTGGGGAGGTTTGCTTTTTTCAGTTCATTTTACAAATGAGGAGACTGAAGTAAATAGGGTTAAGTGACTTGCTCAGGGTCATATAGCTAATAAGTGTCTAATCCCCAGATTTAACTCAGGAAAATGAGTCTTCCTAACCCCAGGCTTTTTGCTTTATCCTAGCTGCCCTTATAAGTACATGCAAAATATGAATAACATTACAAAAGGGTAAATTTTCAGGGGAGGGTACTAGCAGCTATGAAAAAACAAAAAAAAGTTTTATGTAGGAGGTGGAATTTAAGCTAGGTTTTGAAGGAAAAAAGAACAGATTCTCACAGAATGAGATGAGGGAAAGCAATCCATGTACAGAGAACAGGAAGTAGTACACAGGTACCAAAGTGAAAAATGTCTGACTGGGTCACAGAGTAAAGGAAGGGGAGTAAAGTGTAACAAGATGAGAAAAGTAAGTTATAGGATCAGATTGTGAAGGTTTTAAAAGTCAAGTAGTGGACTTTATTTTATGCTATAAGTAATAGGGAGCCACTGCAATTTATTTAAAGGAGTAATCACATGGTCAGACTGGAATTTTCAGAAAATCATTATAGCAGCTATGTGGAGAATGGATTAAAATTAGGAAGAGATGGGAAAAGAGATTAATTAGAGGTTGTTTTAATGGACCAGGCAGAAAGAGACAAGGGCCAGGACTAGTGTAATGGTTGTACAAGCAGGGAGGAGATATTTTTGAGAGATGTTGTGGAAGTAGAAATAGCAAAATTAGGCAACTGGTTAAAACTGTGGGGTAAGGAAAAGAGAGGGACTGAAACTAACATGAAGGTGTCTTAAGTGTGTGTGATGGGAAGGGTATTGTCATTTTCAATAGAAATAAGGAAGTATGAAGTGAGATAAGTTTTTTTAAAAAGACAATGATTTATATTTTGAACTTTAAGCATTTAAAATGCTGAGCCAGAAAGGAGCTATCCACTTCATTCTTTATCCAACAACTTCCAGAAAAAAATATTTCTAGGAGATATATTAGCCCCACAGTACTTTGCTCTGTTTCAAAGAGTATCCCAAGACCTCTAGGTCTTTGTAACCTCAACTTCTTCTTTAGAGCTGAAAGACTGATATGTATTATCATTCTTATCTCAGGTTAATCATATGAGTACCTGATTTGTTTTATAGAAAGAACTAAAGCTAAAGATTGACCTCATTAAGCTATATTAAAGAATTTACCTGTGGGATGGGGATGGAAATCATATCATGCTCTTTGTGAGGAACAACTCAAAATTTTTGAAGAACAAATTGTGGCATTTAAATGTGATGGAATACTGTTATGATGTAAACATTATTTTTCCTCATTTTAAATGAGGAAAATAATTTTAAGGAGAATTTAAAAGATTCATACGAACTGATACAAAGTGAAGAACAGCCCAGAAGAAAATTTTGTACTATCACTCTGATATTATAAAAATGAATGTTTTAAAGACTCTTATGAACTGATGAAATACTAAATGAATATAGAACTAGTACAATGATTTACTCAATAATAAACAATAACGACAACTATGAATGAGGTAGGAATTGTGACGAATGCAATGATCATACATGATTTAAGAATACCCATATTCATTTCCTGCGAAAAAGATGATGGATTTAGTGCAAAGAATGAAAGATAGATTTGTTTGAACCTATAAGTTAGGGAATTTGTTTTGCTTGATTATGCATATTTACTATAAAGGATTTGTTTTTCTTTTATAATGGAGTAGGAGGTGAGATAAAATAAATTTCTGTTAAACTAAAAAAAAATTCAGAAGGAAAGTTATTTTTCTATTAAAGAAAAAAAAAGATGTCCCAGAATAAAGAGGAAGAAATCTCCTGCAGGCACCCACTACATATAGATATTTAAGCTAAGAATGTTTTTTTTTTAAATTGTTATTAATGTGTTTTAATCAAATGCCTGCTTAATGGTTTTTTAAGCAAACAAACTTCTGTGACATACACTAATAATTGGTCTGATCTTCAAGACTAGTCTATTCTCTTGCTGAACTCCAAAGATTTCCTTTAATTTTTCCTTGTGTTGGAATCTCTTTTGAGTAATATTTTAATTCCTATTCCTTCTCTCAGGCAGCTCTGTATTCTTCTTTCAGTATTCTGCTTAATTCAATCCTATTTCAATATTGGGATATTCAGAGATCACATTTGTCTCATTGAAGTACCAGCCAATGACCAGTTTTTTCTCTTTTTCCTCCTATACCATGACAGCAAATCCCATTTACAACATTGTTCCTATGGACCTAAGTGTCCCTGTAATATTTTGCCTAAAGTTGTGTTTTTGTTTAACTAATTAATAAGGTCAAGAGGAATATACTTTTATGTTATTGATGAGAGTTGCCACAGATTAAAAATAATGCTTACTAATTCTGGCAGCAGGAATCCTTACTTTTTTGTGTAACATAGAAAACAGATGAATTGGTAATGCTATCTAAAAGAAGAACCATATTTTCACAATACTTAATATTAAGATAGCTTAGAAGTAGTAGAATATATACTTCAAATTTGTATTAAAAAGAATAGTTCAAAGAAATGAAAGCAAGGAACTTATTTTTAAAAAATCTTAAAATATGTCTTGGGCACATGCTATGAAAAATGACCTGTCACTGACAGACAGGATCTCAGTTATTTGAGAATAATTTAAGAATCCTGGCATAAACACTGCAAATGTGTTGTCATTATGACTTCAAGGATAATTTATTTAGTTTTCAATTAAAGGCAATTGCTATGCAAATACAAATGAATCTCTTCCCTTTTCTAGCCTTTGGAAAGAATGAGAAGGATGGGAGTATGGGAGGAAGAGGGAATTCTGAGGGTAAGGAAGGAGAAGATAAGGTAAAAGGGATAAGGTAAAAAAAGAAAGTAGTGAGTAAAAATAAGACAGAGGGAAATTCACAAATAGTGATTATAGCTTAGAATGTGAATGTTTATAGTAGTCCTTTTCTTTAGTTGGCAAAGAACTGGAAATCACATCAATTGGGGAATAGCTGAACAAGTTGTGGTGCATAGTTGTGATAGAATACTACTATAAAAAATTATGATCTCAATAATCTTAGAAAAACATGGATAGACTGCCACAAAATGATGAGCGAAGTGAGCAGAACCAAGAGAACATTATATACCGTAACAGTGATATTGTTTTAAGAAAAACTTTGAACGATTGAGTAATTTTGATTATAATAAATACACAAATTAAAAATAAAGGACATACTGAAGAAAGAGGCTATCTATCTGCATCCAGAGATGCATAAATAGAAGTGTATATAGAATAATGTTTTATATATATATATTCACACATCTATTTGTGTCTAATAGTAGCTATCTCAGGCTGGGAGGAGGTAAGGAAGAAAAATAATTTACATGATAACTATTGAATATTTGGAGGGAATAGTAAGTTGTATATGGTAGATTTGCAATTTCATGTGCAGTAATCTTTTATTGTACTGTATTATTAAAATGCTTGTTTTGTGCCATGAATTGAAAATAAAAGAAAAGAAAAAAAGAAGATAACATTGATAGAGTTCATAGTTGGTACTAGTTTTCAGCACACTAGTGATTAATCTTATTTCTTTGGTACACACAATTGTTTGCATGTTGTCTCTCATCAGACTGTGAGCTTTCTGGGATCAGGGATTGATTTTTGCCTTACCAAGAACTTAACACAGTGCTAGGCACATAATGGGTATTGTTAACCTAATAAATGATTACATCAGCTGTCAAGTTTTAAAAGTTGTGGAGTTTTTAACTTAAAGATCAAAATCACTTGCAGATGCTAATATATACACACAACAACTTCTTGAAATGTTGATTCTTATTTCTGACCACTAGAAGGGTGGAGGAAAATCTATTCTGGAATGACATGGAAGTAGATCTATATATGAACAAGGGCCTTAGGCTCTCCCATCTACATCTGATTAATGAAAATCTTAGATGGGAAAGACATATGAAATGCCAATCATGCAGCAGTCTTACCCTTCCCTATGAAGACCATGCTCAATCTAAGACTGATCAATCATTACTTGTCATTCATTAATTTGAGTTCCTACATACTGAATAGAAATAAATTTCTCCTATTCTTTCTGGATTTGGAATGTTGCTTTAGTTATTCAAAATTTAAGGTCATAATTAGTAAACAGTTTAATTAAATTCAATAGAAGCATGGTAAGATCAAAAACATTACGTGTATCAGAGAATGTTCCATCCAGTTACTTCCTAATCCAACCTTTCAAAGTATTAAATCCCTCTCAAATTGGAGTCTGGGTCCTCTCTGTTCAGTTTCTCAACCATACCATAGGAGTGGGAAACATGATGTTTAAACTCACAAGCTGCATAAACAGTTACTGAGGATGATTCCTGCAATGTTCAAGGATTCTCTTGCTTTCACTTTCATTGATATCTCCAGAGTCCCCTGGGTGCACTACGCATTACTCTGGATCAGCACAGCAGTAGTGAAATAGCTTTTTTCTTGTTCTGACTTTAATTGTGTCCCTGGTCTCACAGTAGTTGCCAGATTATAGAAAAAGAGCTCCTTTGAGGCCCAACTGAGCCTGAAGGAAGCTGTAGGAGACATAGTTTTTGCAATAATATGGATTATCATTTTTCAATTTTTTTCCTTCTTCAACCTCCTTGCATGAGGCCTGCAACCACAGCTTCAGTCTCTAGTTCATCCATCCAATTTGACTTGATACTGAGGCACTATTACTAATCAGCTGATATTCCTGTAATTGGGCCTGTCTCCAACCTCAGAAGCACAGGTGAGACCTGGCACCAGTAAGTGCCCCTTTCTAACCAAGTACGCCCAGGCAAATATTTTCTAAATGAGATGCTTGTTTCCATGAACAAATGTATCCTTTAAGCATATTCTTACATCCCAAATATTGGTTTCAGGTATACAGGTCCTATATCATTGGGAAATAGGTCTAAAACAGAAAAGTTACAATAGGCAGTAAAATAAATTTCTGTTTGTTGACCATTGCAGGAAGCAATGTTTTTGCAGCTGCTTCCTCAAGGTAACTGCCTGTCAATATACTCATTCCAAATTCTCCTTATTGATCAGAAAACTCTTGTGAAATTTTTGAAGCTGCTTAAGGAAAATCCTCACAAAAACATTTGACAAAAATTGCACCAAAGTCAAAACAAATCAACATGTAATTAATGCCTATTATATGAAGTGAACTGCTAAAATGTATTCTAACAAATATTTTGGAAAATTCTTGGAAAAAATGTCCCCAGAAGACTTCATTTATCATTTCATACTTTTTTGAGGAGAGGTCCCAAATAAAAATCCATCCTTTATGAATAGACAATTTTCAGATGATGAACTATTTCTACTCATATGAAAAGATGCTCTAAATCATTATTGATCAGAGAAATGCAAATTAAGACAACTCTGAGATACCATTACGCACCTGTCAGATTGGCTAAGATGACAGGAAAAGATAATGATAAATATTGGAGGGGATATGGGAAAACTGGGACACTGATGCATTGTTGATGAAGTTGTGAATGGATCCAACCTTCTGGAGAGCAATTTGGAACTATACTCAAAATGTTATCAAACTGTGCATATCCTTTGATCCAGCAGTGTTACTACTGGGCTTATATGCCAAATAGATGTTAAAGAAGGGAAAGGGACCCACATGTGCAAAAATGTTTATGGCAGCCCTTTTTGTAGTGGACAGAAACTGGAAATTAAATGGATGCCCATCAATTGGAGAATGGCTAAGTAAATTGTGGTATATGAATATTATGGAATATTATTATTCTATAAGAAATGACCATCAGGATGAATACAGAGAGGTTTGGAGACACTTACTGTCTCTCCAAGCATCCCCTGATGCTAAGTGAAATGAACAGAACCAGGGGATCATTATACACTTTAACAACAATATTATACTATCAATTCTGATGGAAGTGGCTATTTTTGGCAATGAGAGGATCCAAATTCAGTTCCAATTGATCAGTGATGAACAGAACCAGCTACACCCAGAGAAAGAACACAGGGAAATGAGTGTGGATTGCTTGCATTTTTGTTTTTCTTCCCAGGTTATTTTTACTTTTCTAGATCCGATTTTTCTTGTGCAATAATAGAACTGTATAAATATGTACACATATATTGTATTTAAGATATACTTTAACATGTTTAACATGTATGAAACTGCTTGCCGTCTAATGGACGGGATGGAGGGAAGGAAGGGAAAAGTTGGAAGAGAAGTGATTGCAAGGATCAATGTTGAAAAATTACCCATGCATATGTTCTATCAATAAAAAACTATAATAATAATAAAAAAATAAAAATAAAACCCATCCTTTTCTTAAATCCCAAAGCTTCTTTTATGCTTCAAAATGTAATCTTATATGGATAAACCTTGGATCATCTAGAATCATTACATAAATCAATCATTCCAAATAATCAACTTTTCCAAATATTGGAGGGTAAGGTCTTAAAGTGCTAGAACTTTTAAAGTATTTTTGATGAAAATCTTTCTAAAACATACTATGTAGATCCTCATTATCTTAATTATAACACAATGCTGTCTCACTGTTTCTTGATCTAATTCATCCATTCTACACACCAATTGTAACTGCCCTCCAATGACAGATTCATTTTCTTGATAGACGTCTCGCCGTATCACTTCAATATCCCAAAACTTTCAATTGTTTGTTAGGTAAAGTCTAAACTTTTTAGCCTGATATTCAAGTCCTCTACTGAATAAGTTCCATTCTGCCTCTCTGCCTTATGTTACATGGCTCTCTGTCATGTATTCTATATAGCCAAACCAAGGTATTTACTGATCCCTTAGTACATTATTTACATTCCTGCCTCTTTACCTTTGCTCATACTGTTCCAAAAGCCCATAATGCTCTTCTTTCTGGGTCCATCTTTTAAAATCCTAATGATCTTTTCACATCTAGCTTAAATGCCTCTTCTACCCTGAAGTTTTTTCCCCAGTCACCCTAAGCTAAAAGAGACCTTTTTCATTCTTTTCTTTTCTTTTTTTTTTTAAATATAGATTTTTATTTACAAGATATATGCATGGGTAATTTTACAGCACTGACAATTGCCAAGCCTTTTGTTCCAATTTTTCCCCTCCTTTCCCTCTCCCCACCCTCCCCTAGATGGCAGGTTGACCAATACATGTTACATATGTTAAAGTATAAATTAAATATATAAATTAAAGCCAATATATTTTAATATTCTAAATTATATATAACTACCAAAGGAGACATTGCTTAATTTTTGACTTTGTAAGCGTAGCACTTCATTCAGTAGCTGGCATGTAGTAGGCACTTAAAAGTTTGTTCAAGGTTCAAATTTTGCTTGTGACATGTACTGGCAGTGGGATTTTGGACAAGTCATTGGCTCTTCAGGGCTCTATGAAACTCTGGGAAAAATGCCATAAGATAAAGAGAAGGTTCTTATCTGCACTGATTGAAGATGTTTCCTCACCCCAAAGTTAACCTATATCAATGAAATCACAACTCCAATTCCTAGCCTTTTCTCCCTTGGTGCTAAAATGATGCTGATTATAGATAGATACTTTGTGGAAGATGGATGTGAAATCTGTGGCAAGTCTCAGCCTTAGAGAGGAAAAGATGGTTGTATTCTTTGTTACTTTTATATTTCTCTTTTTCAGGTAAGGGGGAAAAAAGCCCAAACTTGTTGGGAGATCTTTCTCCTCTTTTCCTCTGTTTGATTTTCTCCTTGAAGTCTGCCCAGACTTTCCAGTTAACTTATCCTAGTTTCTCTCTTCTTTTTTTCCCAGTTGTTAGAAGCTGACACTTTGTACTCTTCATCAAATGCAAAAACTTGAGGAAAAGGGTATTTGTGAATTCTATTTGGAAATGAAATTCTATTTGATCCTCAATCTGTCATAAGCCAGTAGTTAATCATTACAGAACATGGAACATTAATATGGAAAAAAACAGGAAGTAGGAGATGCAAAGCACGACCATCTACTCATACTATTATTTGCAAGTGGCTACCCAGAATGCAGCTAGTCATAGGCACAAGTTCATTTTTAATTCCAGACACTCCTGGCCTTGGCTCTTTACACAGGATATTCTGCATGCTGCTGATTAGCATTAAAGAACGAAGTCTACCAGCTGCAAAATCAAGTACCAGCTTGACCACTGGTGTTCTGCCAACTATCTCACTCTCCTGGGTACTTCCTCCTACCTCTAGATTTTTCTCATTTCCACCTTTAGAGTTGGTTTGTTTCTCAAAATGTTTTTTATAGGTGATCTCTAAATAACATGTAGTGCTCATATCTATCCCCCCTTCTTTTTCACTGGTCAGCATAACCAGAAACCTCAATTAGTTGTACATTTATACAAAGGGAAAAAATTACACACTTTGCAAGGTGCTGATTCTTTAGTAAATTTCTGATATCTGAATTATATCTACTTACATTTAATAATATGTAAAACAGGAAATAAAATTCTGAAATGTGAAATGAAATTATGATATAAACTAGACTTACATCTCATAGTAGAGGTAGAAAACATGAAATGAAACTCTTCCATAAGAAAGGTCAAACAGGCCACTCAAAAAGAAATATTGCCTATCTTTTCTCCTACTGCTAAAAAAGCTCTAATCTTAATAAATGCACACAAATCCCTATGGGTGTTGAACAATTGCTTTTGGGCATTCTTGAGTGAATATCAGTTGGAAATTTTAAGGCACTGTTAGTTCAAGCTACTTAATTCAACAATCCAACAAACATTTATTAAACTTATGTGTAAAGAGCATTGTGCTAAGGCTTTTGGCAGGGGAAGGAAGAGGAGAAAAGGAGAAAACATAATATGCCATAGTCTTGTTGTTATGGAAACTACAGTTTAATAAGGGATGTGATTCAAATACTCAAATGGATCTTTTATCAAAATGGATGTTCTCTTCAACTATGCACATCAAAACCTATCCATTCACTCATCCATTCCTGTGACTCTTGTTGCCAAGATATAGTGATATGACACATACATAAATAATTAGAATACAAAGTATCACATAGTAAATATGAGAGATACGTACCCTTTGTATCTCTGTGTTATGGAACATTGGAGAGAGCAATGATTAATATCAGCTGAAATGAGCAGAAATGTTTCCATGACAAAAATAGCATTTAAATTGGACTGTGAAGAATGGAGGTATAATCACTGAAAATATAGTGTTGTTGGGTATAAAAAGTGAAGTCTATAATTAGTTATGGAACCCAGTTAGTAAGAAAATTGAGAACAGGATCTTGAGGAAATAATTCTTAGCACTGTTGTTGGAATTCAAGTTTACTTTATACCTAAGGGGAATATTTGAAGACTTCATTAAAAGAACCTTCAGAATCATCCTTTGCAAACATGCTCTCTAAGTCTACCTGACTATAATTAAACAATTTCCCCTCAAAATTTCTTTTTAGCTTCTTAAAGATGACAACTAAATCAGTCTCATGAAAAGAAGTTCTCTTTAAGTCTATATCTCACAGTACATCTCAAACATGACAGATACTCTCTCCAGATGAGTTAGCTCTCTTCAAGATGCTATTCTCTTGCTAAGATAGTCACAGTATTTAAAGACTAAGGAAAGTAATTTAAGTTAGGATTTTATACATATACTTAAAAATATATGTATTTATGTGTGTATGTTTGTATATGTAATTAATCTATCTAGTTTCTCTTTTAATAAGCTCTTTGAGGTGAGACAGTGTTTCATGCTTGGTTTTGTGTCCCCAATATATACCATTGTGTCCAAAGTACAGTATGTGCTTATTAAATGCTTGCTAGATTGATTGAGCCTAGCTGAACCTGATATCAAGCAGTAGTTGGAGATATTGTGGAGGGTGTTCCATTTAACTTGAGTTGTGAAGAGAAAATAAAATTTAGGAACAGGGAAAAGATGTGGGAAAAATATGTGACACTTATTTTTATTATATAGGTGTAGTTAACCTTAAAAATTTTCCTTCTCAGAAGAAAATGCTCCTGGGAGGAATCCTGTCTTAATCAGAAATCAGTTTTCTTCTTAACTATGAGTTAAATAGGGATTGGTTGTCAGTAAGAACTAGAAAAGGACCCAGGTTAGGTGTCTGGGGAGTTTGAAGGGTGGATACACCCAGGGGAAATAGGGACTCCAGGAGGAAGGAAAGGGGAACTGATAAGGAAGTGGGAGGACCAAATCTAAAAATTTCCTACTTAAAACTTTTTCTTCTTAGCTCTGCCATTTAAAATCCTCTCAAATCCCACTTTTGGCCCAGGTGCCACAGATTTATAGCTCTTACTATCAATGGCTAAGTGGCAATGGTCCTGAAATAGCACTGACTGTATTAAAGTAGAATGGATGAATTCCAGCTGACCACTCTGAGATCTTGGCAAATATTGTAATTGAAAATCTGTGGGTTTCAGTCTCTCCATTTGTAAAAACGTAGTATAATATTACTTCTTACCAATCTTATAGTGATATGGGAATTAATTAACAGGTATTAAAAGCATTTTAAGATCCTTGATTTAAAAGGTCTGTTATTGGAGCTGGTAAAATTCACCTTTATGAAAGGAATCTTGTTTACTCTTCTGCTTAACTCAAATTCTCTCCTCATCTGCCCTCATGCTACTCTATCTACAACTGCAATACAAAACTACAACCAAGTACTGTAAATTTTATTCTATAATGCTTACTATTAGTAGGGTACAAGAATGCTACAAGAGAACAAATTCTTTTAGATTTGGATTCCATAAAAAGTCTTCATATAAGAGGAGAAAGACTGTCAAAAACAGAATTGGGAAAATCATCATTTGGCAAAAAGCACCATCAGGACAGAAGAACAAGAGCCATTATTTGGACTCCTGGATTATATATACACGTGACTCAATTTTTTCCTTAGTAATTAAAAAACCAAGAAATTCAGTTTTCCATAGGTAGCTGCTATATATTTTTTCCAAACCATTTTCATTAAAAATTTTCTTACTTGACACAATTATTCCATAGTGCTCAACAAGATAGATGTCTCCTATAGAAGACTCTAGACATTTATTGTGTTTGATTTGGCCCTGTACATGCATGTGCTTCCTATTTGAAATTATCTGACTTTCACTGACATATACACTCAACTTCCCTTCAATCCTTTATGCATATTATTTTATTTTTCAACTTACAGAACATTAGGGAAACAAATTAAGAAGGATATGAAAAAATAATAAACAGGTAATAATGATAGATAAAGCAATGTAAGAATAAAGCAAAGTCAGAATAATAGATGCATTTGGGGTTGAAATTAAAATTGTGTGCTATATCATATTACCCATGTAATGTCTCCAGATGCAGAGTGATCATTTGACAAAGTGGCTCTCCTGTGGTCTCATAAGCCAGGCAGTATGTTCAATAAAGACATGAGTGTAAATAGGAGCTTGCTCATGACCAGATCCAGCCTGGAGTGGGCATATGCATCAGCTATCAAACACAGAGGTAAAACCTAAGGACTAACATTATCTCTTTACAAGATTCTAGCAGCTTTAAGTCCCTACTGGAGTTAGAAGTAAAAATACCTTTCTTTTATCATCTAGTAGTATATTCACCTTTTCAGACTTTACAGACATTTGTCAGTGTCACTCATTAGAGAACTAATCATTTGTGACATCTCTGACACTTCTGCCCTGTCATGATTATTTTCATTTCAGGTAGAGGCTTCAAATACAATCCCAGTAGCCCTTTTGCGAAATAGTTGTATGACCTTGAGCTACTAGCTACTAGCTGACTCTCAGTTTCTATACCTGGAAAAAGATGGGGTAGGGTTCAAGTTTTTAAAGTTCCTTTCAATTCTAAAAGATTCTTTGGGTATTGTATCCTTTTCTTAATCAGATGAATAACCTGTGGAGGACCAATATGACTTTTTAAAACTTTTTTCCTCATAGTGCCTAGTAGAGGATCTTGAGCATAGTAAGCAATGTGGTGTAATGCATAGAAAACTGGCCTCCAAATCAGAAAGGTCTCAGTTCAAGACCCATCTGTGACATGTGCTGGGTAACCATGGGCAAATGGCTTCACTTCTAGTTAATTCTGTGTTCTAGTTAATTCTCTAAGACTATAAGTTACAGAGATAGTGTCAATCTGCATTGGTAGACAAACTATGCTTCTTCTCCCAATACATATTTGTAGATTTGATGCAGTTTTAAAATAGGGACAAAACATGTATAAGTATAATTCTTTTAAGTTTATTTCTCATTCATTTAAGGAAAAGCTGGTTGGTTGCTTGTTGTCTTTCATTCTCAAAGAGGACCAAAGTGACATCACTATGTTAGAGTCAAGGTACAGTGTATCCAACGTGGCTGATCAGACCAACATGAGTTTGGAATGCTCTACCACAGATCAGACACAAATAGTCTATATGAACATTTGGGGTAAAAAAATTTTGTACATCTCATGTTTCTTTTGAGTTATTGCAATTCTGCTTTGCTCATAGAGCACAGCCCCTTCTTTGCTGTAGACACGCCATGCTGGATAAGTACTTCTTCAATATTTCCCATATCATGCAGTCAATTCCAAAATTTTTAAAGAGACCTTAAAAATTTCCTTGTATTGCTTCTTCTGATCTCCATGTGTGAATTCCCCCATAAAATAAGGTTTTTAGGCCAGCCCATCAGAGTTACACTCTCTGCAGTAGAGTCTGAATTCTTGAGAAAGAACGTCAGTGTCTGGTACCTTATCTTGCCAGGTGATCTTCAGAATTTTCCTAAAACAGCTCAAATGGAAGCTATTCAATTTCCTGGTATGGTGCTGGTACACTGTTCAGGTTTCATAGGAATAGAACAATGACGTCAGCACAATGGCTCTGTGGAACTTCAGTTTGGTAGGCAGTCTCTAATCCCTCTTTTCTCCCTCATTTTCCTTTGGAGACTCCCAAACACTAAACTGGTTCTGGCATGTGTGCAGTAACCTCATCATTTATGAGTACATCCCTGAAAAGTATATTGTTAAGCATAAGTGAACTTATCCACAGCATTTAATACTTCTCCAATTGTTATAACTGATGGTTCCATGAATAGATGGTATGGTATTGGATGGTTGAGAATTTTTGTTTTCTTGGTATTAATTGTTAGGTCAGAATTAGTATAGACAGCAGAGAATTGATCCATATTTTCTTGAATCTCAGCTTCAAAGACTGCATTGAGTGCACAATTATTTGGAAACAAAAAAATCATGTACCAACTCTCCCTACATTTTAATCTTGGTGTGTAGCCCTTTCAAGTTAAATAACTTACCATCGATATAGTAGCTGACTTTGAGGCTGTTTTTTGTCTTCACTGAAGGCATCTGACAACATTGCTGAAAACATCATGCTAAAAAAATATGCAAGTAAGCACAAAGCTTTGTTTCACCAGATTGGTAAAGGGAGAAACATGAGATCACCCATTAACTAGAATCCATATTAATCATGCTGGCAAGAACTTGACCTATAATACTGTTGAACTCAGAGTAACCAAAATTTGCCATAATTTCCCACAAGTCCTCATGGCTAACAGTATCAAAGGCCTTGATTAGTTTGACAAATGTGAACACAACTTTCCTGGAGTTGTCAGGCAACAAACACCATATTGGACATTCCTCAGTTCCTTTCTGAAGTTATACTCTGAGGTAGATGACCATCTTCCAGGTGCAAGATTACTTATTAAGAAGGATTCTGGCAAGAATCTTGCCAGCAAAAACTGGGAGAAATAAATATATTCTGGAATCCTTCACCTTTCCAACATACTCATATTCCTTTTTCAGTGGGCCCACAGGTAGGTAAAAATAAACAGTCTAACATGGAATACCCATGGTCTTAGAGGGCTTCTTAAACTTTTTCTACTTGCAACTCTTTTTGCCCAATAAATTTTTATATTACTCTAGAGACATAAAATAGGTATGCAAACCAAACATTTATTGATAATAAATCATAATTTCATGACCTAAGTTACAAGGCCCCCTCTAGGGACATCATCTGTAGTTTAAGTCTAGTCCTCTAAGAGGTAAATAACTTGAATAGGATCACATAGTAAGAATCCTTCCTCTCTCTCGATCTCTTTGTCAGTTTCTGACTCATTCTTTCTTTGTCTCCTGCATTATCTGTTACCGATGCAGTCCATAAATCTATTACTAATGCTATCTATAAAATCAGAATGGATATAGTTGGGCAGAAAAGTGGTCAACAGAAAGGATTTGGGTGATCTATAGCTTAGAGTTTTAAAAATTTACTGGTGTCAGCAGAACAGCAACAAGTCTTTCTGAAAACAAAGAAAATTGGACAGGTCACAAAGGCCTAAGAAAATCTCAGAAAATATTACTCTTTAAAAAGAAGCAAATAATTACCCCAACTCTTTAATAAATCTAACTTCAAACAACATAAAATGATCACATAAATATTCCATCTATTTAAAAAAAGACATGGGATATTATAGAACAATAAACAGTCTGTTACTTAAATTTGCAGTGATGCATACTTGGGAGGTCTGGTAAGCCATTGGCCAAGAAATGAGACAGCCTGACAGGAGGGAAATAAAATGAAAGAATGGAAGTCTTTAAATTAATACATATCAGAAAAAATAAACTAAATCACTGAGAGGTAGAGAGATTCATCAGCAGGAGCACACTGGTTCTGCTTCTTCCAGTCATTCACTAGGTAACAATGGATAGGTAATTTTACATTGCTGTGCTTTGGTTTTTCCATCTGAAAAATGCTAATAGCAATAAATGTCTCCTTATCTTTATTTCAAAGGCAGATTGTTGATGATAAGTCAAATAAAATAAAATAAAATGTTCTCTGAAGAAAATGTGAAAATTCTTTGAGTTCTTTTTAAAGTACTTTATAAACTAAAGGTCTTGTTAAGCATGGGTCTAATTTTGAGAGTTTGGGAATGTGCTTACACCAAGTACACAGAAAAGAAGTGCGGAGAGGATGATCTGAGGAGTTTCTGGTTAGATTGATGAGTCATCATTACCCTTAAGGATGATGAGCCTTAGTTTGGGAGTCTGATTATATCTTTCTAACTCTTAACCAATTGTTATTCTTGCAAGTTCTTTCTGAAAAACTTTGGAATTAACTACATGACATAGGAGATGCTGGCACAGGACTGCCTAACATGGCATGCCATCATCAAAAAAGGTGCTATGCTCTATGAGCAAAGCAGACTGATGCAGATCAAAAGAAATCTGACTCTACATGACCCTGTACATTTTGTTCATGAGGTTTTCTCGACAAAAATGCTAGAATGGGTTGCCATTTCCTTCTCCAGTGTGTCCCCATTTTACAGATGAGGACTTCAGGCTAATAGGTTATATGACTTGTCCAAAGTCACAGAGTAAATGTTTGAAGCTGGATTTGAACTCAGATCTTCCTGATTCGAGGTCTAGTATTCTATCTATTTTCTGTGCATTAGGAATGTTACTCTGACAGCCTGAGAAGAGTTTGAAGAGGACAGGATCAAGAAGCAGGGAAACTAATTAGGAACTATAGCAATAATTCATGTGAGAGGTAGTGAAGACCTGAAGAATGATGAGGGTTGTGTGACCTATATGAGGGAGTGTGTGACCACTTGCTTTTATTCTTCTTTGCTGGATCTTTATCCAGATCTTGATTGCTGTGAATATTCCCCTAGCTCTGTTCTGGCTCCTCTATGCAAATTTCACTCAGCTGTCATGGACTCAATTTATTATCTCTGGTGATTATTCTGGAATCTACTTATCCAGCCCTAACATCTGTGACCTCCAGTTTTATATCTTCAGCTAAATGTTGGAGATATAAAAATGGATATCCCACCAATATCTTAAAGTCAACAGTCCAAAACTGAATCATCTTTCCCCTCAAATTTCCTTTCTTTCTAACTTCCTTATTATTGTTGAGAGTAACATCATCCTTTCAGTCGTCCAGGCTGCCAACCAAGATGTCATTCTTGAATTCTTAATCTCATTGGCCAATAACCAATTCATTGCCAAGGATTGTATATTTGACATTTATAACTTGTTTAGAATGCATGCTTTTCTCTCCTTTGACACTGCCATAGTTATGATATGGACCCTCACCACTTCATACCTGGGCTATTTCAGTAGCTTGCTGGTTTGTCTGCCTGCCATGTTTAACCATTTTCCACTCAGCTATGAATTAATCTTGCTGAGTATAGGTTTGGTCATGTCATATCCTTTCTCTTACCTTCTCTCAGTAAACCCCAGTGGATCCCAGTTACTTCCATGATCAAATACACAATTCTCTGGGATTCAAAGTCCTTCATAACCTGCTGGAACTCTGTCTTCCCAGAAATCAGCTGGAGTCAGGATCATTAAACATCTTTATTCTTGATCTTTTACGGTCAAGGTCAGGGGGTTAAGCCTAGCAACCTCACACACACCTTCCTCCCTCAAAAGCTTGGAGAGACTGAGTCAGCTTCTGCATCTCAATTCCTCTTCCTCCTCCTACTCCTCCCACACACGTCACTCCCCCTTCTTTGTCCCACCAATCAAGTCAGCACAGAACAGCTGGGGAGGGTCAACCTTCAAACAAGTTAATAGGGAACTGTCCAATTGGCAATTAGTCTCATGTGCTTCATTAATCCAAGTGCATTGCTCAGTTCTAGCTCTTTACAATAACCAATCGCCTTTCTCTCAACCTTTCAATATTATTATACCTTAAACCTCTTCTACCCAGTGATTCTTGTCTGTTACTCATTCCTTGAACAAGAAACTCTATATCTTGACTCCGGGCTTTTACATTTCCAATCTTCTGAAAATGGAATGTTCTCTCCCTCCTCACCTCTATCTCTTGGCTTCCTTCAAGTCCTGGCTAAAATCTTACTTTCTACAGGAAGACTTTGCCAAGGTCCCTTAATTCTAGTGTCTTCTCTCTGCTGATTATCTTCAATTTTTAATGTATATATCTGTATATATCTTGTTTCCACGTATTTGTTTGCATGTTGCCTTTGCCATTAGACTGTGAATTTCTTGAAAACAGAGACTATCTTTTATTTTTCTTTGTATTCCTTGTACTTAGTAAAGTGTCTGGCACATAGTGCTAACTGTGTAGAGAGTAAAGATAGATGTGAAAGAATATATGAATACTATTTGAATGTATTTATTTTATCCATTCTGAATTGGGAATGCATTACCTTCTTTGCCCTATAGTTTGGAGTCTTCATTAAAGACTAGACTCTTTTTGTCTTTTTTTTAAGAAAAGTTTTTCCTTTTTGTAGCATATACCAGAGATCAGAAGACCTAAGGAATGTGTAAGGTGTATAGATATGGGATGCTGTCCACTTCTGACGATGCTGGTGGCTGCCTTAGGGCAGAGGCACAGGAGACTAGCAATTGCTTTCATTCATATGACCAGAGAAGAAAAGTTCCTATACCCCAAGATTATGGCTCCAAAATTGAAAAAAAAAAAAAAAAACCAAACAGCCTGAAAGGTAGGAGTCTTAGAGAGGGGAACCATCTGACCAAGTGACAGAAGTTACTGAACCAAAACCTCCAGATAGAGGGAGGATTACTAGGCAATAGCAACTTCTATAGCAAATTCAAGCTTGAAAGTTCAGCAGTCCAAACTTTTAGCAAAAGAACAGGAGTTCTTGGACAGACAGAGAGTCTTAGGGAGAAGGGGATTGTGATTTTAGTTCCTATGGCTAGAACAAAAACAATAATCTAACTCTACAATACAGGGGAAAGAAAGTAAATGACTTTGGCTTTTTCTTTTATATAACAATGAATTATTCAGACAATACAAATCAGGTGGGAAGGGAGTTGTATATCTAGAGTCCCAAGTAAGCTTCCCTAATAAAAGAGCTTCCAAGCTCTCATAGTACTACTATTGTTTGGCCTTCATTCTAGAAGAGGACCAATGATACCAGGAAGGTTATGACTGTAAATGAATTGGATCTAGTGAGTGAGGACTGTGAAAAATCATCAGTTTCACTCTTCCCTCCAGTCCAGTGGCAAGAAATAAGTCAGGATGCCTAGAGATAACCCCAGATACAATGGAAGACTTTGGCTTTTTTAAGCTATGGTCTTTCCCAGATCCCAGTTCATCTGAGGCAAAACCTGTTCAGTGATTTAAGGGTAGAGTGAGGCAAAAGACAGTCTAATCTGACTACTCAAAAAAAATGGGAGGGAAAGAACTTCAGGTTTTCCTGGCCATAACAGAAACAACTACTATTTATCTTCAGTCAGAGCCATCAAAACCCAAACAATGTCCATTTGAGGCTACCATAAGATTGAATGCTTAAAGTTTCTCTGGGGTTGAAAGTAGAACTCACTCCTTGGAATGTCAGGATGAAATTGTCATTCTAGAAACCTCCAAGTTCATTTCCTTTTAGAAGGAAGTCCAAAGTATCAGATGGAGTAATGGATCTGGAGGACTGAATAGTCCCCTGATACAAGCTCAAGTTGGAGGGGATATAAAATAAATCAATAAAATATGTTTGAGAGAGAAAATGGAAAGGGGGATTCCTTTCAAAGTTTGAACCTAGAGTGCCTAATCTCAGATTTTTTTGGTACTTGGCCATGGGTTACATGAAGAAAACACCTTCCAATCCTCTTTAATATTCTCTGAAAAGGTCTAGGCAGAGGAGCCATTAGGCAAAAAACAGTGTGTAGTCAAAGAACCTTAAGTCAAATCCCATCTTTGGAACATATTACTTATGTAATCTTGGGCAAATTAACTGTCTTAACCTTAGTTTCAATTTCCTCATTTTAAAAATGAGTGTGCTATATGGATTGCATTACCTTTCAGGTCCCTTTCAACTCTTAACTCTACAACTATTTAATGCTCAGTTTTTTTTGTTGTTTTTTTTTTCAGGAAAAAAAGACACAAAAAGCAATGAATCTCAGAGCTTTGTTTATATAGGAAATTTGGGAAAGGGTCATACTAGTTCTGAAGCTATTCTTCACATAGTTCTGATGAACTGTGAATATGTTTTCATCTGAGTCCCTCCCAGGTAGTGAGATTAGTGGTTCTCAACCGACAGGCCACAGAATTGTTGCAAAGGATGAGCCACATATATTAACATTTGGATGTTTATTTAACTAAAATATGCAGCAAGACAACATAATAAGTAAGCTAACAAATCTTCTATGGACTGAATAATGGCTCATTATGACTAACAATTTTTTTTTTCAAATTCATGTAAATGCTACTTTGATGAATAAAACACAAATGCTTTTGAAAGTGTTCCTAAAATTAATAATAGTTGGTTATTTATAGAGTATATTAAGATTTGCAAACACTTTGCATGTATTATCTCATTTTATCTGTACAAAAACCCTTGAAGCTAGATGCTATTATCCCCATTTTATAGATAAGAAAACAGGCAAAAAGAGGTTAATTGACTTGCTTATGGTATCATTGATAGGACTTGAACTTGGATCTTCCAAAATTCCTTCCCTTCATTATACCATCTAATCTTCTATCATTCTGTTCTTGAAATCTTTTTTTTTTTTTTTTTTTTTTTTTTTGGTTAAAAATAAACATTGAACTAGAGGCAGCTAGGAAATACAGTGAATATAACACTTGCCCTAGAATAGAAGGACCTGAATTCATATCTGACCTTAAACACTTACTATTTGTAGGACCCTGGACAAGTCACTTAACTTTTATTACCTCCCCAAATAAACGAATAAATATTGAGTTACAATAAATTAATTAAGCTTAGTTTGCAACTAATTCTACTTAAATAAATGAAATTCACCCCACAAAATGTCAACTTACAAAATAAGTTATTAAACTTACAAAATAAAAATTTACATTTCAGGAGACATATAGCCATCCTCATTTTATTCTGGCTTCACTCAATGGACATTCTTGCTAATTCCTTATCAGTAGTCTTGTTCCTTCAATGTTGCTTCCCTCACCCTCAGCTCTCTTTCATATGCTGTCTTCCCTTAGAATGTAGGCTTTTTGAGGGTAGGGGCCATCTTGCTTGTATTGTTTCCTTAACACTTAGCACACAGTACCTGGCACATAGTAAATGCTTAAAAAATGCTCCCTCAGTCCTTTACTTCCTCTACTTGAAAAGGTTGGGAGCCATCAATCCCGATTTTAATCCACTAGCAGCTACAATATTAGGGAGAAACAAAGGTGCTGAATAGTACAATAATTCTTTTTTTTTAAATAGCTTTTTATTGACAAAACATATGCATGGGTAATTTTTCAACATTGACCCTTGCAAAAACTTCTATTCCAACTTTCCCCTACTTCCTTCCACCACCTCCCTAGATGGCAGGCAGTCCCATACATGTTAAATATGTTAAAGCATCCATTAAATACAATATATGTCTATATATAATACAGTAATTCTTAATATATGGTATGTGGTCCTCCATGGATCCCCAAGATCCTTTCATAGGGTTGGTAAGGTCAAAACTATTTTTTCATAGTAATATAAAGAGGTTATTTACTTAATACCCTATTCTTTTCCTATATGGTATAACTGAATCCATCAGTTTTGTCCCATAGCCCCCTCAAGTTGCCCCCCTCTTCTCCTTTTCTCTCTCAAGTTTTACCCTGGGATTGTTTGAGGGTGGGTAAGGAATATGAACAAGGAAACAGATGAAAAAGCAAAGAAAAAAAGATAAGGAAAAACCCAGATTCAAGATACTCCTGCTCTTTAAATTTTACATATTTAGGCTAAGACACCAAGATTTCCAAAACAGCAATTCTTGAGTGTCATTCTAAGGTAAATAAAGTATAATTTTGGGTGTCTCGACTTATAATAGAGGAACATAACAAGAGAAAAAGAAAGCATCAATTTGAATTTCTCTGCTTCTCATCTAGCTTAGATGAGATACAAGCCATTAAAATCATATAAATAAAAGACTTTCTAAATTCTAAGAAGTCATGTAAATTATTATTAATTAAATGATTATTATAGATAGCATATTAGTTTTAGGGAATTCACATAAAAGAGCTTAATTTTTAAAAAAATATGCTATGAGTATACCACAGCACAAGACTTTGGACAAAACATGGATAATATATTTCTACCTAATTTTAGGATGTGTGTGTGGGGTTTGTACTACTATATTCAATGATCATAGAAGTTTACAATTGTTACTTTATGGTATATTCTTGGAATATAGATATATAATTACTTTGTCAGAAGTCTACCACCCTACTTATATCACTATTCCTATGGCAAGATATGATTCTTTTTATGATAATTCACAAGGTCTATCTGTGCACATTTAATTATGGGATATAAGCCAAAAAAACCAAGATTTCCATCGACTGAACCACTAAAACTTGACTGGAAGGGTGTTGTATTGGCTAGTATTCTATAAAGAAAAAACGTGCTCAGAGCCAAAATAGTGAAATCTTTCTGTCAACTTAATTTCTGTAGTTGTAATTTCACAATAATTATCTTCAATAGACTAATGTTGGGCATGGAAAGCATATTAGTTATCCCGATTTGATACTTAAATCTTTTTTAAAAAAATCATATGTAAGAATCTGCACAGAGAAGAATACACTTAATTGGAACATTTTCTTAACTGTATTTGAATACCAGGCCAGCTGGATAACCACAGTCCATGTGAATTTAATCAGCACATTTCCTCCAGAACTTCTATTTTATTATCATTGAGCACTCAAGCTACATCTGTCACCAAAATCTGGCTGTGATAATTTCTCATCACTATTTTCTCACATTTGAAGTTGCAGTCATCTATTATACCTTAAATAGGAGCATTTTTAAAGGGCATAAAATAGTATTATTCAGTTGAATGGCCTTAATAACATCTTATAAAATTGTCATTCATATAATCTTTCTTAGTTCAAATTTATATGATTAATTCTAGGTATATTATGAAAATAATGATTTTTTGTTGTTCAATCATATTAATCATGTCTGACTTTTTGTGATCCCTTTTAAACCCATTTTCTTAGCAAAGATACCAGAGTGATCTGTCAGTTCCTTTTCTAGCTCATTTTACAGATGAAGAAACTGAGGCAAATGGGATTAAGTGACTTGTTCAGGGTAGCTAGTAAGTACCTGAGGTTAGATTTGAGCTTAGGAAGATGAGTGTTTCTCTCTCCAGGTTTACTCCTCTATCTATTTCACCACAGAGTTATTCTCAATGTTGATTACACAGTATTGATTATATGCTCTTTTTACTAATTAGCTGCATGACCAAATCAAGGAGTTAATGTTTCTGACATCAAATTACTCTAGTTGAGACCCTCATAAACCCTTAACCTGGATTATCACAACAGCTTCCTAATTTGCCATCTTATATGTAATCTGATAATAACAATAGCAACATTTTATAGGGACATTTTATATATGTGTATCCTATGTGACTCAGCTGATAATAATTGCAATATTTTATAAATATGTTTTATATATGTGTATCTCTGTAGAGCCTCATATTTACTGTGAGGTAGACACCTGAGGAATCATTATGTCCTTTTTAAAGGTGAGAAAACTGAGATTTAGCAAGGTTAGATAATTTGGCCATGTCTGGTAATTATTGGAGGTCAGATTTAGATCTAGTTATAATACTGCCTTTCAAGTTGCTGAGGAGTCTGAAACAATCATAAAATAAAATTGTTGAGAAGGGGAGGTACAGAACAAACTGCATTAAAATGCTGAGAGATTTGAGAAGAGGTAAAAGGTCACTGGTTTAACCAGACTGGTTAGTCTAATAAGACTTTCCAGAGGACATGAGTAATGGAATGAAACTTAAGGATAGGGAAAGGGAATTTGGTGATCATAGGCATTAAGTGGGGTTTGTGCAAGGATTGTCTTCTACCATCAATTAGAAAGAATGAGGACAAACATCTTTAGGCTCCTTCTTCCCAGAGTAGTTCCCAAGAGGAGATCTAAAGCAGAAAATCAACTGAGTGGAAGCAGAGACTAAACAGAACTGGGTCATGTAGGGTAAACGGATCAACAAAGAGCTGCATAAGGACAACCTTCTCTTCTAAGTCACTCTATTTCCAGACTTTTTGTATTTGTGTCCCCATTGCTTGCCACATAGTAAGGTGCAGTGAGTAAAGTACTGGGCCAGGAGTCAGGAAGATTCATCTTCCTGAGTTCAAATCTGGCCTTAGACATTTACTAACTGTGTGATCCTGATCAAGTCCCTTAACCCTGTTTACTTCAGTTTCCTCATCTGTAAAATGAGCTTGAAAAGAAAATAGTAAACCACTCTAGTATCTTTGCCAAGAAAACCCCAAATGTGGTCAAGAAGAGTCAAATATACTGAAATGACATAACAACAACAAAAAGTGTGAAATAAATGCTTTTAATTTCTTTGCTTCTTTCTAGATTTTTTGAAATACCAGCAGCCAGCCTTTTTAGTGCATGCATAGGAAAATTATCATTCTTGGTGTATTTGACATACCATATCATCAAACATTAACAAGATAAACTGAGGAATAGATACTCCAAGAAAACATAAAAAAAACAACAAACAAACAAATATGAGTTCTTTCAAATTGATTTGCCATCACATAAAGTCAGGATCATAACCCTTCTGCCACATTCATTATGTTCAAAATACAGTATTTTCAAATACCTAGAAAGTGCAGGATATTTAAATTAGTTGGAAGATAGGACAGACTTTGCCTTCTCCCACAGATAAAGACCCACAATTTATTCCAGATCAGTTTACATTTGGTACAGCTGAAACTAAGCATTTAAAAAGTGAAATTTTCTGGTTGCACTAAGGCATGTAGGTTTTAGAGCTCGGCAGGCACAGGGAAGACTGTATCTAACAGCCTCAAGTTGCTACACATAAACACTAATATCAAATGATCACTTTGCCATGTGATTCTTCCCCTACCCACACAAATATAGAACATGACCATAAAAAGTAACAGACCATGGACTTGGCTAAGTAATTTATTACAGCTGATGCGAGACTAAGATGCCAGCTGGAATTACCTTGTCTGCTCCTGCTATTTTCTCTTATATATAGCTTGTACAGATCACAAAAGCGATGTTCTGCAAACGGCCTCCAAACTGAAATAGGCTGAAATTCTTAATAAGTAGCACATCTGAATCCCACCAAGGCCAAAACATGTTTGGCTTTTAAAGGGCAATTGGTTAATGACTCACTGACTTAACACATTAAATTTTGCCATCTACACATTTTTGTTCATGTCATAAAATAGTTTCCAAATCTTATAATAATACCTTATGACAAATTTATGATGGCTAATTAAAAAAAATTAAACCCTATACAAAGTAACTTCAACATTTGACAAAATGGAGAAAAGAAAAAATCCTTAGCTCAAGAAACATTTCTGTCCTTTGACACAGCATCTGTTATCAAGGTGCTCTGGAACCCTGACAAAAATACTTAGTATGAAACAATGCAGAAGACAAGAAATAATATCCTTTATTAACCTTTTGCCCCTAAGTTAACTCCCAAAGTCCTTAATACTCTATTAGATAACCACCATACTTCCTCTTAGCAATCATTCCTAACCCAATTCATGTCTTGCACAAAGAGGGATGAGCTAATGTGCTTTATCTGTGTTTTTTTTTTTTTTTTTTCCAGAAGGCCACCATGAGTGATATCCCAACATGACAGGAACTTTAAAAATCCTCTTTGCTTCCACCCTGCTGTCTCTGAATGTCTGCAAATCCGCCACACTCCAATCACAACTCACAAGCTGATTCACAGTTTCTCTTTACGGAAGCAAACAGTCTAGACAGATGAATGATAGAATAGCTTTCCTTTCTCTCACATTCATAGATATGCTGTCAACTCCATCAGTTCTTTTTTTCTCCTCTCTGCATTTTGATAAACCAATAATTGGCTTCCTGTTGGGATTCAACCATGAATTGGTAGCTTTGGACTAGAAATACAAGCAGACCTCAATGACATCACTGGGATTGCCACATCCTTTTCTATACTCTTCAGAGCTATGATCTATATTTGCCAGCATTTATTTGCTCGGAGAACTGTCTTTTCACAAATTACTTGGTGTGCATACAAATACCAATACTTATTTTCTTTTTATGGACAGGATAATATGAAAGGGAAGGATATTTTCCACCTCACATTTAATATCTATATCTACAATGGGAAATGTTCCTCAGAAAACCATTACAGAAAATTAAATTCTATTTATTTTATTATACATTCAGACCTTTTTAAACCTAAATATATATATATATATATATATATATATATATATATATGATTAGTTATATAATTATACCTGCATATATAAATATGTACCTATATAATAAATATGTCTGTGGTTATACATACAGATATATTCTGCTACTTTACATTGGCCTCAGTTGGTTCATGAGATAAGAGGGTTAGACTAGACTGCTAACTTCACTTCAAACCATTAGTATTTTCTGATGCTATTATTTGAGCATTTATAATCAAACGCTACTGTAATTAATTTCCAAAGTCATTTTTACAACAATATCAAATTATTACCTATTAGAAATGAGAAGACTAGAAAATAACTAATAAGAGAATAGTAAGCATAACAGTGAATGATTCTGGAAGGCAGAACACTAAGAAATATTCAGTCTTCATTAAAAAGTAAAATTTAATTGAATTTTTTTGGTAAAAGATGAAATATCTGAATTTTCGTTGCTTCTATAGCTACATGTTATCTCCTGATTAAAAAGAAAAAAAGACTTTTCCTAGAAACTTTAAAAAAAACTATCTATAAAAAACCACTTCACCACATGTATAAAATTAATAGACTTACTCAATACAATACTTTTTGCTATCTATTTGGTATGGTTTAGGTCTTTTTCCTATTGTGTAAGGAAGTTTTAGAGTGGGATTTTTGAGCAGACATTACACTTTGTTTTAAGGACCCAATTCCCTTATTGTCCAATTACTACCAATTTAAGGACTATGTATCTTTCTTCCTCCCATCAGTTTACATCTCACATCAAATCATAAGCCTTTCAATATCTTTGAAGGAACTATGAACCTGAAATTCTTGGGTGGCATTCTCAGAAATGGCTAAAAGAACACTTTGAGGTTTAGTTTTGCTCAAAAGTGTTTTTGTGATTTCTAAATTCACTTCCATTACAAGCCTGAGAAACAAGACTAATTTTAGAACTTTTTAATAATATCTGACCCACACTCTGGGCAGGAACCAGATAAAGCTTATTCTAAACCCGTTGACTAAGATAATAAGGCAGCATATATTCTAGGAGCAAAAGACAGTCATTGAGTCAGATACCTTGGGGATGCCCATTTCAGCTGTGGCTCTTCTGCCTTTAATAATATATCTGCTACATTGATCACATGTCTTAAAAATTCTAAGGTGGTCCCACACCACTCAGTATTAAAGTGCAAGCCAGGTTCACTGAACTTAAAGGTTTAGGAAGAAGGGAATCAATTTTAGTGAAAAGAATAGGCAACTAGGTAAACCTAGTGGGCAAAATGCTGGGCTTGGAATCGGGATGAACTGAGTTCAAATGTGATGCCAGACACTAGTTAATGTGACCTTGTATAAGTCACTTAACCTTTGTCTATCTATAAAATAGGGATAATAATCGCACTGGGTTGTTGAGAGGATCAGATGAGGTAATGTTTGTAAAGTGCTTAGGATTGTGCCAGATACTATGAAAATGCCAGTCATTCTTATTAGGAGAGCTTTTAAGCAAAAGCATGTCAGTCAATCAAGAAGTATTTATGATGTCTGTGGATTGAGGCACAGTACTAGAGATACAAAAAAAAAAAAAAAAAATGGACCCTGCCCTCAATAGGTCATATTTTAATGGGGAGACAACATGAAAATAACTATGCAGATATAAGATGTGGTGTAAATAGTAGATTATCTTAGACAGGAAAACAGCTTGGGGGAAGGTAGGGAAAACCCAGGAAAGATAAGATTTGAGCTGAATCTTGAAAGAAATATGAATGGAGATGATATGGGAGAGCTCCCTAGGTATAAGGGATAGACCATGTAAAAGCATGGAATCTGGAGATACAGTACATATATGAGGAATAAAAATAAGCTAATATGATTGATTAGAGAGTACAGTGTATGGAGGGGAGGAAAGTGTTAATGAGATAGGAAAGATAGAAGGAGGCCAGGTTGTGAAGAGTTTTAAATGCTAAACAAGACATTATATTTAATCCTAGAGATAATTGGGACCCACCAAAATTCATTGATTTGACAATTGTTACTTAGGAAAATCACTTTGGAATGAGAAAGAAAGACCAATGAATGGATTGTTCTGATAGCCCAGGCAGGAGGTGAGAAAGGCTTTCCTAGGGTGATGGCTGTTTAGTGAAAAAAGTAGAACTTACACAAGAAATGTTGTGAGGGTCAAAACAATATTATTGAATGACAATATTTAACAACAATTTTGATATGTGGAGTGAGTATGAGGAAGGAATTGAGAATGACATTGAAGTAGCAGCTTGGGTGCCTATGAGGATGGTGATGTTATCAATAATAGTAGAGAGTTTGGAAAGTAGGAGGAAGAGCACTAGGCATAGAATGAGAACGCGTATGTTCAAATCCCAGTTCTGGGATTTGGGTCATTATACATTTCCTCTTTCTGGGTCTCAGTTTTCTCATTTGTAAAATGACAGAATTGGATTAGATCAAAGGTTTTCAAAGTATGACATGGAATCCTCTGAATATCCTTAAGACTCTTTCAAGGAGCTTGAAAGGTCAAAACTTATTTTCATAATAATACTAAGATGTTTTAATTTCTCATATGGTAAATATCAACAGATACAATCCACATAAAAGTTCTCTGGAATCTGGCATTTTTAAGAGCATCAAGAACAAAAAGAACAAAGAACAAGAACAAAAAATTGAGAACTTCTAGACTAGATGATCTCAAAGATCTCTTCTAGCTCCCAATATATGCTTTTACCATAGGAACAGGTTCTCTTTTGGACTGTCTGTTCCATTCTCATTTATCATTTAATGGTAAGTCCTCTACATATGTTGCTAAATGACTTACCACTTCACACCCAATAGGTTGGAAACCTTACATAAATTTTGGGTTTCCATAAATTACCGTGGCTTTGACTTTTACTTAATTCACCCTAAAAATCAATAAGATTTGTTAGGCACCAGAGATTGTATATTCATAGGCCTACTAACAATTTTGATCTATTAATGGTCGTAGACTATATCTCATTGCTCTAGGAATTATTCCTTTAATTTATGTGACTTAACTAAACTAATCGTTCATTGACTTGTCTATTCTTTTTTTTTTTTTTTTAAACTGACTTGTGATTTCTTCAGTCTAAGAAGCTTCCTTCAAAGTATTTTATCTACCCATGCAGATTGAGAACTTCATTGCAATTTATAAATTCAAAAACTTGCTTTGGGAACCCTGAGGGAATAAATGACCAGACCAGGATCACACAGTCAGCATGTGGTGGGGGTGGGGGTGGCGCTGTGTGCACTTGAACTTTGGATATCCTAATTTTGGCTGTTTCTTATATTAATCAACCACAAATATTTACTGAGTGTTTTACTATATGTGGAGGACTGCGTTTGGCATTGTAAAAGCCAACAGGTTCCTGAATGATGAAAAATAAACAATCTGGTGATCCTGCTTTGGAGTACAGGATGGCACCAGCTTGTTTCCAGGTGCAGGTCAAAGGAAGTAGCAAGCAGAAGATGGTGGCCATGGGGAAAGTTTCCCTCACCTGTATTAAGATGAATATAGTCACTTAATCTATATTAAGATAAATATAGTCACTGGCTTCCTAGCCTAAAAGAGGTGAGTTAAACTTCATTAAAAAACAAACAAAAAAATAGAACTCAAATCATTTTTAGTGGTTTGAAAATATTGTGTTCTTTTTTCTTTCTTGTCTTTTTCTTTTCTTTTCTTTTTTAAGTGTTTACTATATTTTATTGTGTGCCAAAATACTTAAAATGTGGTAATCCAGATATGCTACTTTTGGCAACTTCTGGGTTAATTCTTTTGAAATGCAAGTGCATGTACATATTAGCACATCATCTTATTCTAGTGACATAAGAAATTCTGGTTAAAACTATAGAGAGGGATAGGGAAGAGAAAGTCGGCTGTTGTTATAGTACAACAGCTGCAGTCACACCACCTGTCTCAGGGTCCCCTGCAAGTTAACAGAATTTAGCTCTTACCAGTCCTTGAGTGTTAGACCTCCCAGAAGCAAAGAAGCCCACAGGTAACTTGGCAGGGTGAGAGTCTTACTTGGACAATACTTTAGACCAACATTTAGAGGCATTGGGTTGTGGAGGCAATTATCTTCAGCTCAGAGACATGTGAAAATCAGACCATTGTCATCTCCTGCTTCCTCCCTCCTTCCCATCTGTCCTCTCCCATCTCTGCCATGCTTTTCCTAATGCACAGGTCTGGGCACACAAGTATTTTGCTCAGAAATCTTCAGGGGTTTCCAACTGCCTATCTTGGTTAATTCAGGAGATTACTCTTTGGCATCAGATCCTATATCTG